>NC_072732.1:54322195-54509880 GCF_026930045.1 Uloborus diversus
TCATGAACTCTACTCCTAACTCAGTGGCGTAACAACCCATAGGGGCCAAGGTAGATGCTCCGGTTAGTTGATCTGGTCAACCAGCAGTCGAACGCAACCCCCAGGGCTTAGTTCCCAAGCACGTTTGGTACTCATTTTATCGACCCACTAAAGGGATAAAAAGCTGAGTTGACGCTAAACCCGGGGAGCTGCCACTAAGTCACTGGGCTTCCTACTTCTATATTATGAGATTAAATTTTGAAGGTTTCGAGTAAGAATATTTATACGGCACTTTTTTTTTTTGGCTCGGGACGTATCTGAAGACTTTCATTCGTGAAGGAAAAACCCCAAGTCACGTGATAGATTTTAAAGAACAGCATTGGAAGAAATAAGGTTTCCTTCGTTATTTTCACCCAAAACGTTCCTTATTGAGCCACGTTCCTTATTGAGCCACGTGACTTAAGCTCTTGGGAACCAATGATTGGACTAGCTCCCTCCATTAACTAATTATTACTCTAAGGTAAGGAGCGGTATGCAAAAGTAGTACGGCAGAAACTGTTTCTTCGTAAGTTAACAAACAGTAGAAGTGCTAAGAGAAAAGTAGTAATAATAAGACAAAAAACTTGCAAGTCTTAATGTAATTTTTAAAAATATGCAAGTTTAAAATATACTAATTCCAAAACAAACTTTCTAGAATTGATGAATTCGGCCATGTAAGTGAAGTATAATGCAATACTAAGTTAATTAGTGGTGCTCAATTAAAAATAATGAAAATTTTAATTTGAAGATTTCAATTGACTGCCGGAAAACCTCAGAAAAATTATTATTGTATGGAATTAGAGATGGAAAATACACGGGTATTTATTTTTAGGGGTATATACTTGGGTATATACCCAAAATGGGTATTTATCCGGGTATTTATTTCAAAAGTTTATACTCAACTTTAATTCCTATCTATGTATTCCACTATGTATATATAGCCAACCATATACAAAACAATAAATTTTTGCCTAAAAATTATATTTATCACATATTTAAAGAATTATTGTGTGAAACAACTCAGCAATCTAATATGATATTCACATTAAATGTGCTGGATACCCTTACTTAATGTTGATAGCCAAATTTCAGATATAAAAAGCCATTCTACAAAAAAATGAAAGCTTAACTTGTTACAAAAAAAAAAAAATCCCATTTAAGTTTTAGAATACTTCATTCTAAATTCTGACAGTTATTTTGATAAGATTTCATTAAGCCTTTAATTAAAAAAATTATAATACATTAATTTTTATATTTTTAATCTTTCATTTCATGGTTTCTGTTTTTTTTTTTTTTTTTTTTTTTTTTTTTTTTTTTTTTTTTGTAAAGTGCGCAATTACTAGGGAATTTACCTTGCCTTCGGATGAATATCCAAAAAAACATTTACCTTCCCACTCTGCATCACTAATTGCGTGTATTAAAAATAGCTTGAACAAGTCTTCATCATGAAGTACCGGGGAGCAAATGCAAATGAGCTTAGGCAACAGAAAACAATGATTTTTTTTTTTTTGCTTATTAATGTGAAAACTGTTTCTATATTTGCCACGTTATCACATAAATAGCAATAAAATAAATAAATAACATCACAGTCTTAATAACTTCTCAGTTTATTCTTCCAAACATCCCTCATGCTTCCTTTTTTTTTTTTCATTTTGGGTATGACTAACCTAGATTGTGATTTTGAAATTCTGAAGTTCATCATTGAATTGCTTATACTTCTCCAATTATGACATTGAAAAGAAAGATTCTTTGTTTCACGATATGTTTCTTTCATTGTAAAATTCAGTGCAACTCAAATGGTATATCTTTCTCCCAGCCAGACTATACTAACACATAATATAGCTTTTTTTTACCCCTTTTCACTAACCATCCAAGGCAATGTAGTACAAAGCACTACTTTATTATTACATTGCATTATTGTTTTACATATAACATTTAAAAAAGAAAAAAATAAGTAAAGATCTGCAGGCTAATGGATGATCCTCTTGGTTTTTTTCCCATTTAAATGGATATTTAAAAAAGAAATTGTTTGTAATTACCAAAACAAGCTACACTCGACCTAATTTCGTTAGCAGCCATTAAAGAAGTTCTAAACTAAATGTACACCAGTACAAGTTTTCTTTCTTTTGAAATATAAATTTATATTCACTGTTGCCAAGTTTGTTATCTGTACTGATCACTATTCTTTTAGAAATTGCTCATTCAGTGTAAAAGGCTTATCGAGATTACAATTCATTACTTTCAGACCATTTTGTTAAAATCCCCTAAAATCCTTTAGTAGATCTTAATTTTAAGGAAATTCTTTTTATTAATGGAGCACATTTTAATGCTCTCAATTAAAAACAAAAATTTGAGAAAACTAAGATAAAATATGCAGACAATATTATTATTATAGCTAATCTTTAAAAATGCATTAAGTTTCATCATAACTACTAAAAGGATTTGAAATCTACCAAGTGTCATAAAACTGATCTGTCATAAAAATTGAATTTTAAGACAGAATAAGACTTGCAATGAGAACAATCAACAAAATAATCACGTAATCAACAAAATACTGACGTGCTATTAAGTTGAATTTTAGGAATATAAAAACTATATAACATAATGTCTATGCAAGCGCGGATCCAGGCGGGTGGTCATGGGGTCATGACCCCCCCCCCCTTTGGCCAGACCAAACATTACACAACAGGGCCTTTTTAATCTTCCTGTTACTGAATTTTTCGAAGGAGAAATTGAGGACCACCCAGTTTGTGAACAAATTTAAAGTATATCCAAGCACAAAATTATGTGGGGGGGGGGTAGTGTGGGTCAAGGGGGAGATCATGGGATCATGACCCCCCCCCCCTCCCCAGCTAGACCAAACATAGCCCAACAGAGCCTTTTTAATCTTCCAGTTACAGATTTTTTCGAAAGGGAAATTGAGGATCACCCACTTTATGAACAAAGCTTGGCTTCTTTTTCCAGGCACTACGGTGGGTCTTAGCAGGCATTTACAAAATCCAGCACTCGATCTGAGTAAAACGCTTGAGTACATCCAAGACACTCTTAGCATACTGCAAAACAAGAGAGAGAATGCTTCGTCTATTTTCAGTCGACTTTTTGCAGAATCTGCAGAAACTGCTTTGAAACTGGACGGACACCGAAATTAAGAAGCCTAGAATAGTGTCTCGTCAAACGCAGCGAGTAAATGTGCCCGCAAATAGCCCAGAAGAATATTTTCGAAAAGTAATTTACATTCCCTTACTGCACAATTTAATTTCTGAGCTTAAAGACCGGTTCTCCTCGGACATCATGGATATTTTCAATCTTAAAGCATTTTTGCCGCAAACTCCGCTAGCAGGTACTAATAACGAAGTTTTATACAAAAGTGGGGGATTTTTATAAAGGACTTTTGCCAGTTAATACATCATCGCTGCAAGTTGAATATCAACTGTGGGTCGTGAAGTGGACACGGGAAAAGAATCAAAATCTAGTTAAAGATTTCCCTCCATGTATCATAAAACTTATCGAAGAATGTGACAAGGACATGCATCCTGGAATAAATTGCCTTCTTCGACTCATAGCTACATTGCCAGTTAGTATTGCCACAAGTGAGCGAACCTTCTCGACATTGCGGCGTTTAAAAACCTGGTTAAGAGCCTAAATGTGTGAGGAACGCCTTGTGGGACTTTCTCTCTTAAATATCCACAGAGACATTGATGTAAACATTGACCACATAATCACTAGATTCGTAAAGAAGTCGAAAAGGGAGTTAAACTTTGTCTTGTGAGAAAATGTGTGGAAGAAAACCGTTCAGAAATATTAAAATAATGTTTGGAGGGGACCCCGGAAATTGAAAAGCGCTCACCTTCACCAATGTTATTTTTCATAACAAAGTTTTCATGAATTTATTTTCAAATGTTTTTTAGGATCCCTTTAGGTTAATTAAACTACTTTTTAATGCAGAAATATTACACATTAACACACTTTTGATGTGGAGGTAAAATATGTTTAACATTCAAGCCAATTTAGTAGGAGAATGTGGGGCGAAGTGAAATAGCAGGGCAAAGTGAAATGGTGAAATATCTACTACGTTTTTAGCGCTACTTAACTAGTAACATTTTAACTATGTAGTAAGATGTGTCATGTGTAGTCTATTCCAGTCAAGAAAAAATTACCTCCGAAAATCTAATCGTATGATAATACAAGCAATTTTTTAAAAAATGATGCTCAAATTGTAATATTTTGTTGTAACTCAAAAATTATTTTGATAATTATCGAATGATGAATTGGGACCGTCCAATATTCGGTGCAGTATTTATTTAGTTAATATTTAGCTTACTTGTGTTTTTAATATTTCTCTTAATTAGTCAAAGTCACTAATCAAAGTCATTAGTCAAAGTCGCCGAGATGCTATAAAATAAGCGGTTTTAATTAGAAACATTGTCATAATGATTATAACACGAGGGTAAGGTTTTTAATTATACCCATACTTCATTTGAGTTTTTATAAATTAATTTATGTGTTAACTATAAAACATTATGTAATTAAGAAAATCATACCTTCATAACGTGTAAGTTTTATTGCATTTAGTTTATAGTATATTTACATTAGTAGTATTGTATTATATTTTATTTTATGTAGAAATTATTTCTTTCAAAGTAGTTGTCGATTTGTTCTTAATACCCTGATACAGATGACATACAATTTTGATACTAAATGCCGTTTCTATTAATATTATATGGCTTAGCCAAGAAACTACCATGCGACTTTTTTCATTCTACATTTTTATAAGCTAAAAAATAAATCTATTGTTTCCAAAATAGCTTCTTGGATAGAAATGACTCTTCTAGGCTAGACATTATTTTAAAATGTTAATAGTTGATTCCCTCAAAGAGGAATTAAACAAACGAAACGCGGTATTAGGTTCTTCGATGAATTAAATGTATTCTGCCGCTCTGGCCTCTAACTCCTGAAGTACAGTTGACTCTTTTACCTGAACATCCAGATATTTTGAACACATTTTGATGGTCCCGGGAATCATGTATGCAATACTTCCGTCTCCCCCTATACTGAACACCCTCTTAAAGTGAAGACTTTCGTTCGGTCCAATGAGTGTTTAGAATAGAGAGAGTCTATTGTACTTCCTTAGCAAACAAAATACTTTTAATCAAATATGCTTTGTGTGATTTGTGTTCTTTATCATGACCGAAAGTTTTTTATTTATGTAAAAGAGAAGTCAATTAAAAAATTAAATGAAATAGTTGCATTAATTTATTCCTTTGGGAGGTGCCTGAACCCCCTGGACTTCCCCTAAAATCTGCTACTGACTATTCAGTATGGTATATGTAAAATTTGAAATTCTTGTTCGTTTTATAATTTTTTCATTTTCATTTTAGTATAATCTAGTGCGTTGACCAACATAAATGACTGCTGCTGCTCCTAGTTCAAATAAGAAAAATCAGGTCTCCACAAAGTTTAAAAATTGTAACATTTTTTAGAATATACATAATTTTCTTAGAAGCACTGTATTTTTTGTTTTATATATGCTAATAATGCAACAACGATTTGTTGGTAAGTAAGAAACAAGCACAAGATTTCAATACCAACGTTTTCAGCTTCTTCACACATAACGAAATATGGTAAAACTACGATTTAGACCGAAGAACCCCCCCCCCCCCCCCCTTTTTTTGACGAGCATGTCGTAACCCCGCCCCCACCAAGATACCATTGTTTGTGGGCACACGCTTGGTGACCCCCCCCCCTTTAACCGCAGCCTGGATCCGCCCTTGTATCTATGTCAAATTTAATGATAGAACTTGACAAGAAAAACTACACTCCCAAAAAGTTATATTTATTATTGTTATTTATTTCCCAGTTTTCTACATTTATTTTTACATCGTGCAAGAGATTTTCTTCGTTTCGGTAGTCCGAAAATCCAAGAAAAATTTAATGACACAACTACTACTTATGTTCAACTTATGTCTTGGACAGTTTACCTCTAGGAGAGGCGTATTCTGTCATAAGTCCTTACATAAAAAAATACGACACTAGGATTGGTTATAAGGCGCAATATCAAGGGTTTGGGGGGATTAACGAACTAACGGTTAAAACAAACCTTTTGTTAACTAAGTTTAGTTTGTTTACATCAAAAATTTCACGCTTTTTACGCAGAATAAAATGAAAATTTCGGTTAAGACGAACAAAACTGTCAAACCTCTTCACGGAAAAATTTGCCGACGGAATACTCTTCTTTTTTCTCAACTTGTTTGTGTCATTGTAGAAGCTGTGCCGTGAAGCATTTGTCGAATATCTTCTCATTGAATATAAAGCTGACACACCTTTGGAAAGGACAGCCTGCTTGCTTCCTTTGGGTATATCCTATTGGGTATACATAAAATCCTTTGGATACTACCACCTGTCCCCTCACTATCAATCGCCCTTCTTTGAATGGGTTCTTTAAATATCGCAAAACAGATTCGCACATTAAAGATGACCTTCCCACTATTTTAGGCTCTTTCGTTTAATCTCTCCTAGAAAGCCAGCATAAGTTATATGTTATTTCATGTTTTAAATCAGCTTAGCTTCTGGTTCATTCAAGAAAAATATCGGTAGTATTAGTATATGGTGAGAATTATACGTTTCTTCTAAATGAAATGTTGCTTTTTTTAGTTATGTTTCAAAAACTAATGATGGCAAGGCGACCACAAAAAGCCATCAGTAACATAGTAACATTTCAGTTATAATAGTAACCCTGTTTAAAAATAAACACATGCTTTTTTTTTGTTTTTCCCCATTTTACTAATTCACGGTTGTTACGAATAACGGCTAATACGTACAAAATGCGTGAATTTTTGGCATTTCGAAAGTTCGACTGTATCTTGAAAATTCCTTAACTTGGCGATGAATGATGAAATACTTCTTTCCATTTCCTCCGAGGTTTAAGGAGGAAGCTCCAGAACAGGGTTGCCAGACGTCCCGGATTTCAAGGGACAGTCCCGTATTTTGAAAAATTGTCCCGCGTCCGGGGGAACTTCCATACGGGACGGCTAAAGTCCCGTATTCAGGCTAATAAAAACGCGCACCCTTTCACCTCTAAAACAAGCTATTGGTAGATGACACACTGGATATCGTGGATATCACAATGGACGACGAAGTGTCTGACTGGGTTCACACACACACAGTCCTGGATCCGATAACAACATATTAGCTTCTTCAAAAATGGAATTGACCGCAGTGTTGCAACGGGATAAATGTGCCAAAAGTTTTGGCGATTATTTTTGAGTTAATAAAATCGTAACCGTTACTTTGGGCTAGTCACCACGTTTCATTTGAATGTCCCTCATAAGTGTAATGTGTACTTTTATCGATTTCTATGCACAACATGCATAAAGAAAACATAAATTAATTTCGTCGCAATGAAAACGATTTTTATACTTTGATCGACGACATTTTGTAAGGTTTGATGCTTTGTTACGATTGAATTTTTCAGATTTATCATGAAGAAACGTTCTAACGTTGGAAAGCATCCCTAAAAAATATAACAGATCCAGTAATTGCCCCCAACCTCATAATCCTCCCCCCCCCCCCCCCCCCCCCGCTTTCACTCCTAGAAGTTTGTCCCGTATTTACTGTTCTTAAATCTGGCAACCCTGCTTCAGAACTTAAATTCGTTTCTTTTTTTTTTAACTTATGATTCCTTGTTTGAAGTCTGAAACAATTGGTTTCGAAAACGTTTTCAAGTTCGATATTAGCCAGGGCTGGCAAGTTTCTGCCGGGCCGGTTAAAACCAGTGGTAGAAACCGGTTAAAACCGGCATGGCAAAAACCACTTTCTGCCATATTTTCGGCAGAAACTGGCAAAAACTCTCAAAATGACAAAAAAAAAAAAAAAACTATTGACAGACAGTAGAAAATGCTTGGAAAAAATAATTAATTGTTAACCAAAGCACAGTTTAATTCACAATATTATCACAATTCAGAATCAAATGTTACACTGTTTGGACCCAGCAGCTGCTTCTTGGAAAAGGTGGTTCCAAAAATCTAAATAGTTTCTCAATTTAATATGCACGAATGAGAAACTTTAGACTATTCTTGCAACAGAAAAGCTAGCAGGCAATGCATCAAGGAACAAGCAATATTCATGAAACTTTCAAATTGTATATATTTTTTAAACTGGTTCATCATGTAGTAACTAGGGTAGTGGTAAAAATTCGACTAGAAAAATGAGTTTCGAGAAGTGGGGCCAATTTGTTTTGCAAAGCTGTGATATTAGGTACAAAATCTAGATTAATATTGGCAAGTAAAATTTGACACTTTCTTCTTGAAGCACATGATAATTTCAATCACAAGCGATGTAGATGAAGCTTATTTGCCAGCAAATTACAAACAGTAATGCCATTTTAACTCTGTATTTCACTCCTCTATCCAAAGCACCCATATGATTTTCGTCCTTTGTTAGATTAATCCAAATATTACGAGCATCAGCAATTGAAAAGTTCCCTTTCTGAACTAAATCAAGGGCACTAGCATAACATTTTATTTTTTACAATGATGAAATGAAGTTTAATTTTTTAGTTTACCTAAACAAATATCATTTAGTAATTACTTTAATTTTTTAAGACGATTTTAAGTTTTTGCCAGTTTCTGCTACTGGCATGGCAAAAACTAGTTTCTGCCGGCAGAAAGCCAACCCTGGTATTAGCAGACTTCTCATTCTTGTTCTGTTTTTCAAATATTCATCGACCCCCCCCCCTCTTATCACCCCTCACATATTTATCACCCCCTGGGGGGGCCAAACTTTTCCTTTGGGGCGATCGAACCAGATTGAGAACCACTGTTGTATAAGATATTAATGCCAAAATATAGGAAATGTTTTTTTTTTAAAACAACCTAAAAATTTCAGAGAAAGCTATACAACACCTAGGCTTCAGCTTCTAGATTCGTATTTCCCAAATGCTAAAGCATTTTTGCGAATACAATTACTGTCAGCAAACACTTCCCGAAGGATGTAGACCAATACGCATTTTCTCAAGGAGCAAGAGGGATTAAAAGATGAAGAGACAGAAACACTCATCCTCAGATTCTGTCATCACCATCTGGGAGCACTCGACAGAATATGAAGTTGAAAAATGCTCTTCTCAGCAAACCCTTCAGTTTTCATCATGAGCTTTAAAAAAAACCATAGCTCTCGGCCAATAACAAACGGTCGCTAAGTTCTATTCGAAGACGAATGAATAAGTCGTAATGCAGAATGATGACCATCATTATTAATAATATAACAGAAAGTATGCTTGTCTGTCTGAATTTCGTGCAAATACAGACATTCCATCAATCGAAGAACGTTCCACTATTTTTTTTTTAAGTTGGCATAAGAAATGGGGATCTTAAAGCTTTTTCTAAATTCAAATTTCGTAGAGATTGCCAGTTTCTAACGTTACTTCAAACTGAATTTAATTTTAAAAAAAAAGAAAAATTAATTAACTTGAATTTTGACCTCTTGAAATCAAATTATGTTTCTCGGAATCCCAAATGTGCGTGTATGTAGGCGTGTGTGTATGTGTGTGTGGGGGGATATGTGTGTTTGTGTGTAGGGGTATGTGTATGTATGTGTAGGCATGTGTGTTTGTGTCTGTGTGCAGGTATGAGTGTGTGGGTAGTTGTGTGTATGAGTGTTTGTGTGTGGGGGAGGGGGAATGTGTATGTGGGTGTTCGGTGTTGGCATGTGTGTTTGTGTTTGTGTGCAGGAATGAGTGTGGGTAGTTGTGTATGTATGTGTAGGTGTCTGTATGTATGCGTATGTGTGTATGTGCATGTATGTGTATGTGTGTACGTGTGTGTATGTATGCGTGTAAGTGTAGGATATTGACGCAACCTGGAGACTGTTTTCGCTAGAGGAGCAGCATCGTGAGGCGGCCGGTCGACGGTGATGCTGCCGAGGGTGCGGGCGGGAAAATAAAATCGTAGGACATCAAAACAGTCAAATGAAAGCAATAAGCAATCGTGATTGCTCAAAAAGAAAGAAAAAGACATTTTTCAGAGAGGCATGCATGCGCACGTACAAACGGGCGGAAAAAACTACTTAACATTCAATCGGAAGTGAGAACACGGAAATTTATGCCGAAATTTGAGTGCAAAATCTTCAAAAATGGAAGCAAAATTTACCAGCATGAACTCACCAATTTTGTCAGTAGCATAGAAAGGAAGGGGTGAGGGGAGAGGCCCGACCCGGGTGGTCGCTTTGGATGGGTTGACGAAAACAACCCTTTCTGTTTTTGTGTGTATGTCTGTTACAAATAATAATAATAATAATAATAATAACACTTAAAAATCTAGAAGAATTTTTGCAACAGTTTGTAATACTAATTTCAGAAAAATTTGAGTCTGAATGTTGTGACACTGCATTATCTCTTGTTGTGTATTAAAAAGCAGCTGCTGATTGGTCATAAAGCCAAGAAGCAGCAAGCCCTCACTACCATTCAATCTTTCATTGCGTGAAATTTACAACGTAGGGCAGACACCAGAAATTCTCCAACTAGGGGTAGTGACATCTTGAAGTACCACAGCGACAGCGAGAGATGAATATTTGTTGCTTACTTGATCATCTTTAAACTATGACAATATTTTGTTCTTACTTTGTCATTTTGTTCCTTTGTTTTAAAAAAACTCTCAGGCAGGGGTGCCCACAGGGGGGGATTATGGCGCAAGTTGCGCCATCAAAATTTTTGGGGGGGATTTTTTTTTCTTGGGGGAATATGAAATTTTTTAATTGCCGAAAGAAAAAATAATTAAACTCATTCAACAAGATATATATGCATTAATAATACTTTTTCCACGTACTCTTCAGGGATATCGCGAAGGGGGGATGTTCATCCCCCTCCCACAGTTTTTCAGAAGTGGGGTCACCAATATCATTTTAGAGATGCAAGTAACGAAGAAAAATTGAAACTCTTCGTTGTTTTAAAAGAAATAAAATAGTAATTATAAATGAACAATTGAAATAATAGTGACAAAGTATTTTTTTCTGTAAAATTTGAATAGAAAACGGAGTCTTAAAATACAATTTAGTAGCATCCATGATATCCTTTTACTAAGAGTATCTAAGTAAGGCCCGCGGAAATATACGCTTCAAACATTAAAAAATATATATATATATATTCAGTACAGTACATTAGGCCGCAGAGTGAGTATGTCTACCTAGTTGGAAACTGTGGGATCGGCTTAAATTAAAGTATTGTGCATAGAGTAAAATTAGCATAATGGGAGGGAGGACCGTCTACAAAACTAACATGGTGCACGCCTTGTCTCTCGGCGGCCCTGGTCATAAAAAACTATGCTTCATGGTTCTTCAGTTAAAAAAAAAAATACAAAAATAAATAGGACAGCTTCATTAGGACAGCCCTTAGGGCAGTGGTCGCGAAATATTCCCGTATGTTTTTATTTTTTTATTTTTTTTAATGACAAATATTTTCTTGAAAATCATTGCTAAGTGGAGAAAAATGTATGGGTCGTCGAAATAAATTTGAAATAGACAGAGAGAGAGAGAGAGAGAGAAACACTTAAATACAAAAAGAGATTAAAAAAATATTGTAATGACTACTCACACCAAAAGTTCTAAATTTTTGAATGGAAAAATCGTAAGTAAATCAAAACTTGATCAAGAGATGCAGGTGGCATATTTACAATAACATGAAGTGGAATAGAGACCTAAGGTATCACAGAAAATTACTACATCGGTTCAAACTGTTAAAAGTCCTTTCTCTAAGGCCGTAAACACTTGTATTGCAAGAAAACAAAAATATTAGGCCGGGAAATTGAAAATTTTACTAAAGAAAATCCAAGTAAATAATCGTGTTTGGCAAATGAAAATTGGAAGAAAATATTTCCACAATATTTTTATCAATAATTAAAATTTACAATGAAGATAGGAGGAACGTAGCCAAACTGAAAGGAAGAGTGGAGAACTCCAAACCCTTCCTTTTACATCCCCAAAGCTGGCCTGGAAGTGAGTTTTTAGAATTTAGGTTTTGAAAAAAACCGGGGAAACTTTCTTAAACCCCACCCTTTTCCCCTTACCCTAAAGTCATTAAAGATGGCCTACATCTGAGGATTTAGGACAGTAATTTCGAAAAACCATGAGAGTGCTCCCAACGTAACCTCCGAGAAACGCCCTCTCAATTAATCATTCATCATCATTCAAGGTCGAATAAATTTCGTCGTTTGGACTTTACTTTAAAAAAACTCCCTGAGGTGTCCCGAAAATGTTGTCCTCCAAATATTACCGTAGATCCTCAAAAATTTCATTTTTAAAGTTTCAATTCAGAAAAATTTTCGGAGGAGACCAAACCTTCTATTCCTCCTACAGTATTGAAAATCGTCTACGACTGCGTTAATTAAATTTTAATTTTGAAAATTTGCCAGGGGAGGACTCCGAATCTCTGCACCCGTTAACATTACCAAAAATCTTCTGAAACTGCGATTTCTATAGATCGTATTTTTTCCGAGAGAATGCCCCCCCCCCCCCCCCCCCCTCTCGCCAACATCATCGAAAAATGTCTTAAACTCGGTTTTAGTGCTTCAATTACGGAACATTTCTGGTCGCGAGCCCCTTCAAAACTCCCCCCCCCCCCCACTTTTCATCGAAAGTTGGCTTAAATTTCGTTTTTGAAGCTGTAATTTCAAGTAGCTGGTAGTGCACAACATTTTTACAAATTAAAAAAAAAAAAACTCTACAATCACATTTTTGAGCCTTCAAAATTTCAAAAAATTTCGGGAGAGGGTCGCCTTTACCTTTAATATTACCATACATCGTCTAAAACTGCATTTTTCGAACTACAATTTTCAAATTTTTCCCGAGGGAGAGCCTATGAACACCCCTTTACGTTTGTGTCCCAATCAGAAATAATTCACAATTAGGAATGCGTGCTTGAAGTTTGCATTTGGAAAAATTATAGAACGATGCCCCAGAGTCTCTTTCTTCCTTAACATCACTATAGATCGTCTGAAACTGTGTTTTTTAGATTCCAATCTCGGAAATTCCGGGGGAGAGCCCCCGGACCCCCTCTTCTGAACATAATTAAATATAACGTATGATTGTGTTGGGAACTTAAATTTGGGAAAATTATCGGAAGAAGCTATCCTGGACATCCACTCTCCTTCTTCCCAAACTTAAAATGTAGTCTATAAGCCTGCGTTTTTATATCTTAAATTTTGAAATAATGCAAGAAGGTAGCCCTCCGACACCCCCTAAATCTGATTGAATGTTATCCTTGCGATTAAATTTATATTGCTAGTACTAAGGTCGAGTAATATGACTATCCCTGCTAAACCAGAAGCCATATTTTCTCTCTCTCTCTGCATATTGGAACATGCGTTTGAAACAATTAAGGAGCCACCAAAAGCTTACAAACCCCCTCCCCCCAGTTTTGTGACCTGGCGACGGCCCTGGTACTCTTTCCAAAATTTAATGACCGTGTCTCTTTTTTAATGAAGGGAACGTCCCAGACGGCATGGAGTTAGTGTCCGTTTTAAAACTGGATCAGACGATTTGATTTCTTTTAAATTTTTTATAAATTTTCTCGAAGTAGCACAATTCTGCATGATGAATACGTGTGACAGTGATGAGAGGGAGAGAGGTCAAAAATGTTTTATTCTTTGTAATAATTCTGACCAGTGTGCTCTTGTGGTCTTTCTTTGAAGTTTACGAATAACATATTTTTTATCCCTCCAATCGACAATTAATGTATTTTCTTCATTAACTAGCTTAAGCTTATGAATAATTTTTCATTTCATTCCCATTTTTAAACTGATTGTTTTAATTTATCATTAGATGATTTTTATTAAAACTTTCAGTGAGGTTGGTTTTCGCTGGTGGAAGTGGAACAGTCTGTTCTTAAAGTGTTTATTTTCTTCCATCTCTGATATGTATAGAAGGATATTTGATTTGTTAAAATTCTCGAGTTCTGATTTTTGATGTGCGGTGTATAGCTGAATCCATTTTTAAGAATTTCCGAAAAATATCTGTCACGGTGTGTGCGATCCATCTTTTTTGGCTATGCGACTTCAATTTTGGAAAATTTTCAGGAGGGTGATCCCACTGTAAGGCCAGAAGAACACCCTCATTATCATCAAGAGTCATCTAAAACTGCGTTTCTAGTACTGCAATTTTGAAAAATTTATAAGAGAAAGCCTTCTCCATTTCCCCCCCTTTCCTTAACACGATCAAAGACAAGCCTGGAATTGCGTTTTTGGAGTATCCATTTCAAAAAATTGCCGGAGGAATGGCATCGAAATTCACTTTCCACAAACATTATAAAGATCGATCAAAACTGCATTTTTAAAGCTACAAGTTCGAAAATTTAAGTGGAGCGCCCCTCTTCCTCCCCCTCCCCCATTCTCGTCAACATTATTTAAAAATAGTCTTAAATTTGGTTTTCAGGGCTTCAATGTCGAGAAAAATTCCGGATGAGCTTCCGAAAACCCTTTTTCTTCACGTCACAAGGGTCGGCTACAATTCCGATTTTAGAACTTCAATTTCAGAAAATTGCTTGTCCCCCAATCATAGATAAGCGTTTTTAAAACTTTAATTTTAAATATTTTACTAGAGCGAGCCCTAGGATCTCTTCTTTCTCTAACATTACCACAGATTGTCTAAAACTGCGTTTTTAGAACTACAATTTTGAAAATAAAGTAGAGCCCTCCTTAACACAACGGTAGACTAACCACAATTGTGCTTTTAAAGTTTCAATATTGAAAAATTACCGGGAAGGGGCCACCAAACTTTTTATACCCCCAAAATCACCAGAGATTATCTAAAACTGTGGTTTTAAAACTACAATTTAAAAAAATTTCCGGGGAAAACCCCAGGACCCCCTATTTAAGTGACAATAAATTTCTGTTTCAAGTTTCATATTGTATACATCTCGTTATGCTTCCATCCCAAGCCAGAAAGTTGAATTCAATCTATCCGTAAGTATCCATACACTTCAAAAAAGAAAAATGCAAATAAGGTGTAGCAAAAAACAGGGGTACCCAAAACTAGTTTACTCAAGATCCATATTGTAAAATTCGGGAAAGCAAGGTGGGTCAACAATCCAACAATATTTTAGTTCAAATGGTATTTGTTAGCGCTACCCCCCCCCCCCACCCCCCGAGTAAATTTGACTGGAAATTAAACACTAAAAACTTATGTTTAACACGATTCGAAAGCAAGAAAGTTTTTGGGGGGGAATTTGCGCCATTGAGCTTGGGGGGGATGGGCACCCCTGCTCTCAGGTCAGGCCAAATATTACCAAATAATTATTTAGAGGTACCTAAATAGTAGTGAAGTTTCTATAATATTGTTACAAATCCTGTAAATAGTAACTATTGTAGTAACGTAACCTGTAAATAGTTTCCCGTAATGAACATACAACCCCTTTTCATATGGCTAAAGTATACGATCCCCCTATTTCCTTTTTGTTCATTGATAAAATTTGAAAACGGTCTACTATTTTCCAGAAGCGTGTGGAATATTTGAGAGTTTCGATTGAGATTTCGAACTGAGAGCGTATTTGCTCTGTTTATAGCGACGCATTTCGCTGTGTTGTTTTCGTATTTGGAAGTAAATACGTGTGTAACCGTTAAGTTTACGGTGTTGAGTGATATTTGCTTAATTGCTGATGATTAATTTAGCAGTTGTTAACGATTTCTCCTGTACATAGTGTAAATAAAGAACCTGTGTTTTTATCAAGAACTGTGTCTTCATTTCAAGAAAGTGAAAGTCGCGCCGGAATCCGTTACAATATGCTTGAATTGTTTCTTCGCAAAGCAAAGTACAGTCGAATCCCGACTTACGCTAAAGATGTGTTCCAATACTCCTCGCGTAAGTTGAAATTTCGCGTTATGGAAAAATATATGTAAAACATTTTTTTAAAGCATACCAAATTCTTTTAGACACTTATAAACACCCCTCAAACTGCTTAAAAAAATTCCTTAACTACAAACTACAATTTCTTAAATAAAGAACTGAACTGTCACCGTACTTAAAAATTAAAAAAAAAAAAAACTTATCCAACATGAAATATTTTAAATGCTCAAAATGAATGGGAGATATAGACATAAAATAAAACTACACGGTACGCAAAGTATGGATTAATAATAAAATGCTGAACTATAATAGTACTGCACAGTAGATACAGTAATAATATTTATGAATTTAAAATTAAAATAATGATGATTTATGCTCCATGATCAGATCGTTATTCTCATCTAATGCATTTATAAATACGGTTGCTTCGCCTTTTCTTTTATAACGTTTCAATTTGGGGCAACAGCCTCTCTTTCTCGTCTCATTAATCTACAATACAAGAACAACTTCTATTTTAATAATATTTACTTTGCTAGACTGCTCTGCAAGCTTTAATATTGAAACTAAGTTCTGAACTTTTACGGATATCTTTTTGTTTCGACTTTTAACTGTACGTATGGAAGATTCACTCATATTAATGTCGTGCCACCGTCGACGTTTTGTAGTTGTTCAAGCATATCGCGAATCTAAGGCTTTTTTTTTTAATCAGAAACTTTCTTTTTCTTCCTATCTTCACAAATTTTAGATAAAGGTGCCAGAAATTTCATACACTTTAATATTTAGAATGAAAAAAATGAATAAATCAAAGATGCTGAGTAGTTTTTTGATGCACTAACAACACGATGCGTAGATTAGTTTGGTGTGAGAACTTTCGCTGTCAGTGATGCTTAAAGGGATGTAATAACATTTACGAAATAAATATTTTGTAACCAATAACGAAGCAGATACTTCCTTCCAAAAAAAATTCATGTTGTGGACGAAAATTTCGCGTTAGCTCTAAAATTCGTTACTCAGAAAAAGTTCGCGTTGTAGCCATTTCGCGTAAGTAGAATCGCGTTGTAGCGGGAGTCGACTGTATAAATAATACAGTGTGCATTCAGTAAGTATCGGGACTGGTTTCAAAAACATCAAAATTTATTCCATGTATCATTACAATTACTTAATAACTTGCAAAATACGTTTCTCCTGCATTGATACACTTAGTTCGGCGCGTCTGCCACTCGCCAAAAGCCCGCTGGAAGTCGGTTTCCGGAATATTGTTGAGAATCTTTGTCGTCACCTCTTGAACCGACTCGAAGGAGTCAAACTGATGTTCTTTGAGCTTCATTTTCATTCACGGAAACAAGAAAAAGTCTGGTGGAGCCAGGTCTAGGCTGTAAGAAGGGTGAGGCAAAATTTCCACCCGCGAGAGTTTTTGTTCCTCGCTCATGATTTTCGGCACCAGCTTCGCGCGCACTTTCCTCATCGCAAGATCCTACGTTACAACGGTGTGGACGGTTCCAACTGAAAGGCTGGTCGCCTAACTAATAAGGTCGATGATTAAAGCCTGTCAGAGTCCAAAACTGTTTTCACTTTGACCACCATGAGCGGTTCGAGCAGTCGTCGGGCGTCCGCCGCGGTGATTGTCTTCGACGAGCTCCCGGCCTTCCTTAAACATTTTGTGCGCCTTAAAAACAAGCCTGTTTAATGAGTTCAAGTGTCTCGGCCGCGGATTTCCTGAGTTTGAAGCAAAATTTCACAGCGTTCCATGATGGCACGATGTCATCATAAAAAATCACGCGTCACAAAAATCCACCTCCTGTCTCAATGCGTGCCCGCAGACGACTGAATTAAAGTGTGACTGAGCATCCCTCTACCGAAGCCAACCCTGAACAAACCCTGTATTGTCAAATAGAATACTGTGTGGTCATAAGAACATTTATTTTAGCGCTTTGTTTGTTATTTAGTACTTCCCATTCACGGCCAATAATAGTTGTATCTAAGCCTGCTGTATTAGAAGCAAAAAAAAAAAAAAATTCATAAATTCTAAGAGCGGGTGTTTTAAGGGGTATTTTATTCTTTTTGGAAGGGATCTTCACGATTTTATGGGGATATTTGGGGGGGGGGGGGGGTGCACCCTTGCCCTTAGGGGGAAGGAGAAATACTAAAGTTTTCACAAGGAGCAAGAATCTCTCAAGGAGACGAAGTAAAATTGTCAAACAGAACTTGAAACACTTTTCAAAGAGTGGAAGTTTTAAAAGAAAAAAAAAGCTTGAAATTCATCAATTCAGGAAGATAATGAATCAGCATTTCTTTTTAAAGAAGACGATCTTTTTAACATTGCTCTTGCTGATGAGTTAACCAATAGATCAATCTTGAAAGAAGACAAAGACATTTTAATAGCACAAAGGAAGGAAGGTTATGTGGATTAATGATGGGAGTTGATGAAAAACGCGATATCAGCGGGGAAATGGTTCTTGAAAGGGAAAAGAAGGCGAACGCCCGAAAGCAACAAAAGAAAATTAGAGATTTTTAGAAGACTTAAGCCATCTACTGATACTGCAGCTGACAACTCAAGCTAAGTAGAAAATGGTACAAAATAATGGAAAACAAGAAGGGAATGAAGAAATAGAAAACAAAACAGAGGTGAAAATTTAGTTACCCCGCAACTAGCAGCAGCTTTGGACAGAATAGAAGTGTCTAGACCAAAAAGGTGTTTATGTAATAGTAGAGTACCAGGAAAAGCTTTGGAAACAATCTTAAAAAAAAATTCCCGAGTCTCAATTTGCCGCAACAAAATGAAACAAGACACTTTCAAGCTAATGTGTCTCTTGTTGCCCACTGGGATATAGCAATTGATTCCTGATGTTACTGGTGAAGAAGGTTCTTCTGCCCGTCTAAATCTAGGTAAACTAGATACACAACTTCGGCTACCACTGGCCGCAACTGAACTGGCAAATCTTGAAGTAAACGGCAAAAGCGTAGCCTACGAAAATTCAATGATCTCCAGGGTATGCAACGCTGTTGTTATTATCCTGTAGGCTACGACTAAAGCTGTTTGTGCACATGCGCTAAGCTGCGCGCAGATAGACGAAGAACTAACTACGAAACTTACATTTTTTTCTTTTTATAACGAAAAAAAAAAAAAATGTAACGAAATAATATTAGTTGCTCAAAAACCAACAGAAAAAGTAAAGCCTACAAAAATCAGAGCGGTGAGAGGAATAACAACCGACCCTGGCTTCCTAATTCGACTAATGTGATAGATCTGGGTTTTCGAGTTATCCAATATAAAGGATTAACTTTTTTTTCGTCTAAAACCATGTAAATTTTCACAACAGATGGAAGACTTGCAACATTAACTTTCATCGTTGTTAATCAGCATGAAAACACATGACTGAAAGATTTTCTGTTATGAAAATCACTCTCAACATATAATACTTGACAGGAAATTTTAGGTCTTCTCAATTCTATTTTTGAAGATAATAAAATGTCATGATACAATTGTGTTCAGTGGCGGATACAAGGGGAGGGTCATCGTTTTACATTGAGAATTCAGCGTGTCAATTTAACAATTAGGACTTCAGTTTGAAAAGTCAGTTTTTTGACAAAGTATAAACTGGCTAAAATTGTCTATTTCATAATTCCATAAAATTAACGAGCAAAGTTTTTATCATCAGGACGAAAAATTTTCTGCTGAAGAAAAAATGCTGTATTTTCGAAGGGATTGGGGGGGGGGGGGGGGATTTAGGAGAACTTGATTGTATCTGAATGATTTTGATTGTTTTCCAACGATTGGTAGTTTTTTAGAAGAGGAAAAGGTTGAAATAGGGGAGATATTTAATTAAGATTGAACACCTGAAGGTTTGAATGAAGCTTTTACTTAAGGTTTTCTGAATGAATTTCAGAGAAAACATAAAAAATGAAATATGTGGGATTAAAATCCCATATATTGCAATGATTGATCTTCTACAATGTCAGCACAAAAATACGAAATGAAATAACCCCTGATTCATCCTTTCAACAATTTTAAACAAATCACGTCGTAAATGGAATTCTGTTGCAGTTGAAAAGATAAATATTCCTTAATTGTTACGAAAAACTGTTATTAAGTTTATCACTTGCTAATGACTACATGTGAGTGAGAAAACTAGGTTCTCTATATATGCCGGGACAAAATATCGACCGCAATAAACGAGATGCTGAACTTACACTATGAATTAAACTTTGATCCAAAAGCTTTCTGTGAGAAAAAAAAAGTGTCTTGGATCTCATTGTGAAGAAATTTGAATTTTTTGTTTGTAAATACACTGTTTAAAGTTGATTTTAAAAAATTGTAATACTTTATAAAATCATTTATTAGTGGTACTTCATTATACATTTCCATCTCGCCTTCCCCGCTCCACTCCCCAGCCCTGAAAAATTTTCCTTTTTTCAACCATAGAAATTAAAACTAACCATATTCCCCTCCGAAAATAAACAATACCTCTCCGATTTTTTTTTCTACATGCGCAACTGTCTACCACGCCATAAATAAATGTTTGCTTACCAACGAGAAGGGAGGAGGCATAAAAATCTTTTTTGAGATCAGTAGGTAATATGAGTTAAAACCAAGGTCATCTATTTGCTTTTTAGAGGTCAATTGACAGAAATATTTTGAATCGCCCTTTTCGTTTCAATCTGCTGTCTGCCCTTTATTTATTACTAGTGGTACCCGCACGGCTTTGCCCGTAATAGAAAAATTAAAAGGTCTTTTGGTTCGCCTGTATATTTACACATAATGCAAGGTGAATTTTCTCGCCAATTGGCTTGCACCCATGTTACGATTCCACGTTATGATAGCTTCGTAATTTACTCGTCCATCTTATGATATTTTTGTTCTTAAAATTGGAATCGAAAAAGAACCATATCGAATTTTCGAAAAATCGCTTCGAGGTGCACACCCCCATGCTACAAACTAACTTTGTGCCAAATTTCATGAAAATCGGCGAACGGTCTAGGCGCTACGCGCCTCACAGAGATCCAGACATCCTACAGACATCCTCCGGACAGAGAGACTTTCAGCTTTATTATTAGTAAAGATAAGCTAGGGCGCCCCGATGATGGGAGGTTACTGTGACTTCCAAAAAATTTCCTTCTTCGACAAATTTTGTCTGATTATTCGGCAAAATTATCGTTCGGCGAAATATGGATTTCTCTTCGGCAAAATTTGGAGTCTTATTCGGCAAACTGGGAATTTCTGTCCTTACAAAAACTAACATCGGGGCGCCCTTGTATATAAGAAGCCCAAATGCTAAAATAAAAACATGCACACGTAGTTTTTATTATGCAGCACGCATCAACTTATACCGGAAGTGTTCTGGAACGTCATTGTTAAAACTGACACCGTGAAATGCAACCTTCAATTGAGCACTAAACATGTTCGATAAAAAATAAATTTAAAAAAAAAATCGCACACGCAAATAATAACAATGTCTGCATTATCGTGCTTCGACTTTTCTCTTGACAATTCACACTTTTTATTTAATGCAGCGATAATATTCGTGAGCAAAAGAACGCGTGATGTATTGTGCTGCGAGCGTTTTATATTATAAAATAAAATTCTAAGCAGGTTTATATGAACAATCGCTTAAATAGCAACCTTTTTGAGGTATTTTAACAAATGTTTAGCTGGTTTCTCGCCAAGGTGTATTTATGCAATATTATCGCAATCTTTTAACATGTTTTGGGGAATCGTTTTTCTTATAATTTCCAATATTGTACACAGTACATAGCCCATTAAGCTGAAATTACAATGGTATTTTTTGTACTTCTTAGGATTTTAGCTCCCCCTCCCCAAAAAACGAAACCTGTTAAAATAATACTAGATGACATTTACTCTTTTCGAACTAAAATTTTACTTGTTCTACTTCTCTTTTACAAAAATTAGGATGCCTCTAAAAGTTCACAAAAACAATGCTGATAAAAAAAAAATCACAAAAATAGAATGATGCATTCACAAAAATAGGTAGCGAGAAAAAAATCCTGTATTGGCCCCTGATAATATTGGACTCTTTATTATCTTCATATCAATGTTCGATACATTAATTACAAGTCGTAATCAAGTTTATGGGTGCGTTCATTTTCTTTGTACTGGAAACACTGACATAAAAAAGACAAATGGAAATTGCGGAACTCCCTTTTTTCGTTTCAGGTCCCTAAAATAACTTTTTTTTTTAGCTACCACGAACTGCTTGTTATATTCACTTGACTGTAGTTCACGTTGGTCTGATTTTTGACATTACCGTGAGGACGAGAATAAGTCTAGTCCCTTGTTTTAATAAAAAATTTCGCGAGACTGATTCTCGTTGTCATGGTTAACAACCGTCTGCGTTTATTCAAGGCTTAACTCGAGCAGATTTTACATTTTAAAACCGTTTTTTTTTTTTTTTTTTTTTTTTTTTTGGTGCAAAATCAGGGTTCTTTTTCAAAAAAAAAAAAAAACATCTACTGCTGTGCTAAGCACAAAAATCGTGTCTGTACTTTTCATCAAAATTGAGTTCCGGTCAGCAAGGAGATTTGTTACATATTTCACCTAAATACAACGTTTTATGGTCGGTTGGCAATTGTGAAGTTTTTTTTTTTTTTTTTTATTCTAAAAATGTTGCATTGGCATCAAATACATGGAGGCGTTAAACTTTAAATGGCAATTTCTCGTTTTGAACTCGGCTGCATATACGACTTTGGCGCTTAGCACGGCAGAATATAGACGAACTTAATTGCAAAACTTCATCCAATCAGAAAATTTCTAGATTATTAATTCCTACAATGAAGATTCATAAAAAATAAATATATTACGATATATGCTGTACGTATAATCTTATGACCCCAGCCCCAAAAAGGTTGTTCACTCTGGTTGATAACACTTTGGGAAAATTGTATTTTCCCATTTTCCCAGGTAAATAAACTTACTTGGTTTTAAACAAACTTATCACATACGTAATTTTAAAAAAACACTAATACATCACATTCATGGCGAATGATAAAGGTGCTATTTCTACCAAAGCATGTTTAAAACCTCAATAATCTATTTTGTGAAACTCCCAATTGGAAGCTCTCTTATATATATCTCCTATCCCTTTCCCCCTTCACCACTTGACCCCAAATTGAATGTTTGCCTTTTCCCTTTCTTCCACTATCAAGTGGAGAATCGAAAAGAGCGTCCTCCCTTACCCCAAGAGGTTTTTTTTTTAGGTGCTAAAATAAGAGAATAAAAGTGAATACACCAGGGAGGTTTAGTTCATAGAATAAACCTAAAATATGCAATATTTTTATTACATTTCTAGCACTTTGGATAACTGAATGCAGTGAGCTTAACTGACCCCCCCCCCCCCCCCCCATTGATTTGCAAAAATAAAGTATTTTTCTTTAACTCAAATTTTGCAGCCGACGCCTGCCAGTGAAGAAATTTGCTCTCGCGATTTTCTGCGACCCAGCTAGCGACCCTGCAAGGTCACAAAATTCGCACTCGGAAATTTGGGGTAGTAATGAAAAAAAAACTGTACTCGGATTTATTTCCTCTTAGTTAAAATTCTAATTTGTTAAGAATAACCTTCTAAATGAATATGGCTTTTGCTCCATTGAAAATAATGCAAATTTCACGTAAGTAAGGGCGGGGGAGGTTATGGCGCAGACAGCGCCATTCAAATTTCTTTTAACAATATTGGAGGGACTTCTGATTGGAGAGTTCTCGGCCTTGAAGAGGAGGTGTTCCGTAGCATTTGAATCAGTGCACCATCGTTCATGGAACTGGAGAACATGTCATTAAAAATCCCTCTCCTTAATGTTAAAATATAAATCATATCAAATGTGCTCTGAAATAGTTTGAATTTTAAAAGTTAAGCTGGAACAACGTAGAGGCATATTTTTGAGCTAATATGAATTGTCATGATCGAATTTCTCAGTCATTGGATATTTCCTTAAAATGCCATTTTGCAAGAGAATCATTCGTTTTAGAAGTATGTTTTGGCACATTATCATAACTTGCAATCATTTTTCAAATATTTCTACTGTTGAAGTACGTAAGATTAAAAGCAAAAGGACACATGGGAACATATTCAAGCGGATCTCCCGATTGGAATGCGTCCGCCTAGGAACACCGATATTCAAAATGATGCAGATATACTAAGATGCTGCGGCGGGCATTTTTAACCACACATAACAAATCTATGGATTTCCCCCAGAGTACCTCTTGATCGTACAAATAAAATCGTAAAAAAAATATGAAAGCGATGGATTGAAAAATAAAAAAACAGCAAAAATAAAAACAAACGACCGTGTTTCTCCTCCTACTGAATGAATGAAGGCAATAAAAGCTTCTAATGAAGGCTACAGAATAGAGCAATGACATAATGTAGCATTTAACTCCACAAACAGTTTATTATTTACAGCTGTGGTGTTATTGCAAAGATCAACACTGTAGTGGGGATGGGCCTTCAGTTGAAATATTAAGCTCTTGTAAAAATATTGTCAGTTGGTTCCTTTTTTCAACAAAGAAATTAAAACACTATATTTCGTTACTCCACTGCAATATATAATTTAAGAATTTCTATAATGCTTAATAACACTTTTAAAACTATGCTCAAATACAAAAGTAAACCCAACACAAATATTAGGCAAAAATAAATGAATTAATAAATAGGGAATTAAAATCATTTCAGTCATAAGGGGTTGAATGTTCACCAACCTAGATTTTAGAAACAATGTTATTTTGCTTGTGCATGTATTTTGCAGTTTTTCTAATAGAAAATTTACTAAGTATGAAAAGGCATAAAGGGATGGTGCCCCACCTTCCCCTTATGCCTTTGTTGTCATGCCCAAGTTGTTAGACCAATCTCTATAATCTTAAAAATTTATATTTTTTATTTTTATTTATGAACAAATAGCCCCTATAATAAACAACAAATAGCCCCTATAATCCTATAAATCATATTAAAATCACATGGTTCAGTTAATTGAAGAAATTTTATTGTTATTTTTTCAGTGCTGAATAATTTTTATAAATTCTCAACTTATTTTTTTTTTTTTTTTTTTGACGAACAGAGTAACCAATTGAATTCATCTCCTAATGTAAGTTCTTTTAGTTCATAATTATTATTAGTTTCTTTATATTTTGTCATAAAGAAACAAATTATCCCAGCATTTCGTCACACCAAGAAAGTGGGGTACGTTAGTCTACTTTTAGAAAGTCCACAAAGAAAAAACAATTGTTTTTAAGAATTAGAAAAGCAAAAATTATCGTAATAACAACAGTGAAATTGATGAAGATCCAAGTTGTGCTGATTCTTGAAAAAAAATAGATGTTTCTGGCATTAATAATGCAAAAGTACAAATTGGAAAAACCTCTACATATAGAATTTCAGGCAGTCATTTTCGAATTTGAAGTCCAGTCATCTTCAAAACAACCAACACCACCTTAAACACAGAAACAATAGTATTGTCCTTAAGGGCAGTGGGAAAAAAAGGAGAAATTCCAGATAGACAGGTTCGACTGTAATATGTTATACAGGTCGATCTATTATCTGTTATGTTTTTGCGCGCTAAACACAAAAAAGCATAGTCACAATAGAGTGTCATAGTAGAGATATAAAATAATAAGTGTGAATGACGTAACATTTGAGCTGTGACTAACGTAATAGTTTAGATGTGACTAACTTAACATTTTAAAAATGACTGCTTTACTTAAAACTTATTTAGTTTATTGCACATTTTCATTAATAATTTTGAATGAGTAGACATTTGACATTGATTGAAAATTTTAGGCTGAAAAATACCTCTAATAAAGTTACAATGCAGACCTTCTGTCTAATTAAAAAAGGCTTTTTTAATGGTTTTCTTTCAAAAGAAATTCTTCCAATTTAAAGAAGAATAGTTATTTTTTAAAAAGAAGGGTGGGGGTAAAGCAAAATGAGTAACTACTCCGTTGTTTATGCGTTCAACACAAGAATCCAAGCTAAAGAATTAAGAAAATAGAACGACGATCTTAACAGGAGAATGCCTATATTATTTAGAATGTATCTTTACTAATTATTAAAATGAAGTAATGGCAACTAATTAGAAAACATTTGAAGATGTTAGATGATAGTAACAAAAAACGCTGCTGTTACGGAAAATGCATGAAAGATGATTTAGAAAGTTAAATGTTTGGGTTGATATCTAGAATTAAAACGCATTCTGCAAAATGCTTGAATACTTTTTTTTTTCAATATTACATTTTAATTCTAGATATACAAGACTATTCGTTCGATGAATCAGTAAACCTTGAAGAATAATATAAGTAATTTGTCTTTGAAAAGTCCTACGGAAATTCTTATATGATGATAACTAGTGTTTTGGCAGGACACTAGAATTTGGTGAAACTATCAACTTGTATAACGTTAACATTTTAAAGAGATCTTTAGGATTTAATTAGCCTGAAAATGATGTTACTCAGGAGGTTTTTTTTTTTTTTTTTGGCGAATTCAAATTGAGTTAATTAAACTGAATCCTTCAATTCAATTTCTTACACTAATGTAGAAAAAAAAGTAAAGAAAACCATAATGCAACATAAAAAAAGTTCCTAAAAAATGTGAAAGTAATGTAAGTGTAAGAGATTAATTAAGGAAAGTGTTTTATATGTCATGCATTTCTTGTTATTCGATGCTTACGTTAGTCACACAGTTTTTCGTAAAAGTACCACTAAGGACCAAAAAAATTCAGCTGTAAAAAATATGTAGAAATTTTTTTTTTTAATAGACTGTCCTTTTACAAATAGATCAGCCAATTTTAAATGCCTGCGTAACTTTCAGAAAAATCTGCCTCGTAACAGAAGCAGTTTCTCAGGGTCGCAAAAATGTTACGTTAGTTACAATGCCTTTTTTGCTGAAAAAATACCTAACAGCGATCATTTTGCTTCAAATTCTTGGAAGATATGAAAATAGTCACCTTGTACATTTTAAATCTGCATATTAAACTAAAAAAACTGTCTTTTTACTTCAGGTTTTCAATAAAAAGTTAGAAAATCAACTGCGAATGTTTATTAGTCAATATGGAATGACTTATAATATTTATTCTAAGAATTTTTAGAGAAGTTGCTTTTGTAATGTGAACCAAAGTACAATGCAATCAGGGCATGTTGGACAGCATCAGAGTTCTGTTAAAAATTATAATGAAAAAAGTTAATAAACTGAAACATTTTCAAAAAAAATTTGGGATCATGAGAATTATTTAATGAAACTCATGGTAGAAAAATACAACAGCTCATTAATTCATTTTTTCATAAGATAAATAATGAAATGTATAAAAAGGGACCAACGAGCCTCGCCCATGGAAAAACTTTAAAATGACAGTACAGTCGAACCTGTCTTATCTAAAATTTTACGGGAGAGAAGAAAAGTTCGAGATATGGAGGTTTCGAGATACAGAGGTTTTGGAAAAAGTTCTAAAAATAAGTAATTGGAGCAATGACTCGAAAGTAAAACTTAGGAAGCAATTTTACTAATCAACAATGTCCCCTTCCTCTCAGTTTCCAAATGGATATAATTGCTAGAAAACTTGCTTCTTGTGCATAAAGTTTTAATTCTGGAGGATTATGTGACTGCTAATATTAATAAAAATGCTTTTTATCTCCAGATTCCAGTTAATAAAGATCGTTGGGGATCGAATTCAAGAAAGACACTTTAGTCGAAATTCGAGATAACAGGTTTTCAGAAAATTTCATTCGAGACAAACATGGAGGAAAACATTAAATTAATACTTTATGTGCAGGGAAAATGAAAAACTTCGACATAGAGAGGTTTTCCGAGATAGGCAGGTTCGAGATAAACAGGTTTGACTGTAGTATTAATAAAAACCTTTTAATTATTATTATAGTTTGCCTATTCAATGTAACTTTCCTGAAACAAGATTATTTTATCAATAACCTAACTCCATTTGAAAACATCTTTTAAAAGATTTCATTGTCAAATTTGATAAAATATTTCCAAGAATTATTGATAATAGTTAAAATCTAATACATGTGCATGCTCTATTATCTTTTTAAAAGAAAAATTATTCTTAAATACATAGTAAAGTTAGACTTCTATTTCTTATTATTTATTTCATAATAAATCAATATTTATACCCAGTGGCATAAATAGCACCCCCGCGGTGAAGGGGGACGCAAGAGGTGTGAGGGCGCACGCTCTGAAAAAATTAATACTGTATTAAAATTACATTTAAAAAATAAAATCTTATTGCCCCCCCCCGTCCCCCATAAGAATTTTTTTTCAACATCTAAATCTTACGTGGGTACACCGAAGTCTTTGTTACACCACTGTCTATACCTATGGGACATCTTTTTCAAGCATATACAAATCAATTAACTCTAATAGCTAATTACATAAAATTTTCTTTGCAGAATTGTAATGATAGATTTAATACAATATGCTCAAAAGAATTTCCTTTTTAAAATTTAAAGATCAACACATGAATCAAAAAATTTTGACAAAATTTTCTTGTATAACTACTGCTTTATTAGTCATTACATTACAATGGGAAAATTATCAACTGCTTTTTAAATAGACATGGAAAAAATTGCTGATTAATATAAAAAATAGTTTATTTCATTAAGAAAGCAGTGATTTTTTTAACGTAAGACAGACAAAAATAAGGCAAAACGCTTTCGAGATTTTGCATGGTCAAATCAAAATTTCGCACTTTCAAATTATTTTTTAAAAAAACTGCATCTTTAAACACCGTAACATAACTTGTAAATAGTAAACATTAGCTATACGAAAGTGTTCAAAACAAACATTGTTAGAAAAGAATAAAATAAATAGAAACGGTATTTACCTAGTCCATCCGTGAACAGAGCCAGAAGAAACACTATCAACAAAGAAGTCGACATCCTTGCTGTTAAAATGTCATATGTTCTTTTAAAGCCCAGTTTGTGAAGGAATTCTAGTATTCATGGCGACAATATTTTGACAAATCAAATAGGTTTATAATTAATATTCACTGATGAATGAATAGTTATTCGATATTTATAGCTCAGGAGAAAAAACTAATGCGATTCACATACGTGAGCTCACAGATCAGCAATCACATCTACTTCTTTTCTTTTTTTTTTACAAGAAGCGATTCGAATGTAAATACATTTTTATCACGTTAAGCCTAACTACTTGTTAGAAGTTATAAGGTTGCGCGGCAAGAAGTCTCAAGTCGATATAATACAGCAGATCGATAGCCATCATTGAATAATACGATAGTCATTCTGTGTACATGTCCCATGCATTTTTGCAGAATGCAACGCTTTAAACGAGGCAACCTCGTTACACGGCAAGACAAGTAACTTTTCACCGCTGACAAGTAGCAATGTTTTGAACTCCCCAATGTTGCTTCAATAGCTACATTGAAAATGAAATATCACGTTCTTCTAAATATGCAAGGCGTTACATATGGGATGGATGAGTGCATGGAAAGTACCGTCGATAGAAAACAATCAACACGGCGAGCAACAACACATCATAACTATGTAATTTTTTCCGTACTGTGGAAACAATTATTTGCGCGTCGCCAGCGACTCACGACTCTCGCAGCAGGTTTCTGAAGGGACGCCCAATCAAGCCAGCTTAAACAGCTGGCCGAGTCCACTGAGTCACAAAGGGGTGGTGCGAAGTGCCGCCGCGTCGGAGGACGCCGATAGCAATAAATGACAAGTCGTCGGACGCCATTTCGAACCACGGGAAATTCAAAGTTGAATTCGTATCTCAGAGAATTTTCACTGAAAGATTTTTGTTTTAACCAGGGGTGCCCACCTAGGAGGGATCTAGGCGCAGACTGCGCTTCCAAGGGAAGTCTTTTTTCGGGGTGTTTTAAGGGGTATTTTTCCCTTTTTGGGGGCTCTTGCGTTTGGGGGGGGGGGGGGTCTTTGTGATATTTAGAGGTGCGCCCTTGCTCTAAAGGGGGGGGGGGTGCCCCCGTTTTAACAATTCGAATCAATTTAGTTTCGTTGTAATTGGAAACATTTATATTATTAGAAACATTTTTAAAGCATTTTTTTTAACTCAATGCATGAAAAAGTTGAAAATCCGCCTGAAATTAATTAAAAAACACTTTCCTTTTTTCAATTTGTTCAAAAATTAGGAGGGCAAAATAATTCATAGTTCTTATTTTACACGGTTGCTTGTAGTTTACACGATTGCTTATTGTTCTCACTTGACTGTTTTGATGTCCTATGATTTTATTCCCCCCCCCCCCCGCCTCTCTCTGCAGCACCACCGTCGACCGGCCTCACGATGCTGCTCCTCTAGCCAGGTTGCGTCCATACCCTACCTACACACACACACACCTAAACACACACACGTACACACACACGCACACATACACACATACATACACACAAACACACATGCCTACACACACAAACGCACATACACACAACTACCCACACACTCATGCCTGCACACAGATACACACACATACAGATACCCCCACACACAAACACACACATACAGATACCCTCCCCCCCACACACACATACAGATACCCTCCCCCCACACACACAAACACACACGCCTACATACACACACACTCGTGATTGCGAAAAACATAATTTGAATTCAAGATGTCAAAACTCAATTTTTATTTATTTATTTATTTATTTATTATTTGTTTTATTTATTTATATTATTATTATTATTATTATTATTATTTTGCTGAATACACATTGGAAGACTCAGACAAAACTTTTTTTTTTTTTTTTTGGAGAGAGAGCCATCGTTCGCTTACATATCATTTCGAGACAACAAATTAGTTTACTGTGAGGTTCTGAGAAGTTGAGCTCCGACTATGACAATGTTTACCTCTGTTTCGGAAAATGGGGAGAGGTAATTGGCGCTAAATTGAGTTGAGAAACTTTCTTAGTAATTCTTCAAAAATATTCCAACTAAAATCTCAACTAACCAGAGATGCACTATAGTAATACACACCCAGGTACAGGATCTTGTGACAGCAATTATTTTCAAGCATGATCTCTCACTCTCTTCTTACAATGGAGACAAGATTCTGTTTAAAAAAAATTTGTTTAAAAAAAAAACGTATGTCGCAGTAGCGGATTTTAGGGGTGGCACAGGGGGCCCGTGTCCCCCTCCCCCCCAGAAAGAATCCTAAAAAATAAAAAATAAAAAACACGCATATTTAAAAATAAAGTCATGTGAAACATCGAAGCTTGCGGCGCGGCGGCGGGGGCGAGGGGCATTCAATTTCCCGTGCCCCCTCCAAAAGATTTTTCTGTATCTGCCCCTGCGTATGAGGCCTAGAAGCAAAGGCAAAAATGAAAATTTGCAGGCAAGATTTTTTTTCCAATGTCTTTTCATCAGTGTCGGATCTTCGATTTTTCCCAGCCGGGGCAAAAACCCGAAACTGCCACCCTTATTCATCTTCCTTCAAGTTTTTATATCCATTATCACACAGAAGTAGGGTAAGTTTGCCACACCCTGAAAGTGGCCAGCCGGGCAAGGGCCCTGGCTTACCCCCCCCCCCCCCCTCCCACGATCCATTTCATCTATAAGTTCACATCTCTTCCATTGAAAAGGAATGCGTTGTAAATTCGAAACACGGGTCTGCGATTAATTTTGAACATTACTACGTTGTTTAATCCACCGTTACATTTTAGTATTTATTTCAGTAGTATAATATATATATATATATATATATATATATATATATATATATATATATATATATATATATATATATTCATAACATTTTAGAATACATTTTCACAAGTAAATGGTGTAACATTTTTTAATTTTTTTTTAATACTTCCAACATACTTTAAATTTTCTCAGACATACAAACCAGACAACAACAAAAAAAAAAGAGGGAGAGAGAGAGAGAGAGAAAGAGAAATTGGGGAAAAGAAAGAAAAAAAAAACTTTAATATAGTTTTACTTTTAGCTTCACTGTACCACACACTGATTCAAATGCTTTAAAAATTTACATTTTTTTTTTTTTTTTAACGTATTCGTAGCAAGTTATGTTCCCGTCGTGGTGGATTTGCCATCAGGGGAAAATGCTGCTCATGCATCATTCCATAACCAAGGAAGAAAAATGAGAGCCCACGTAACTAAAAACAGATGTTTTTGAACTCATCCTGTAGTTTAAAAATTTTTCATTTTTCCCTTCATCCAGCTTGCACGAGAGCACGTCCTAGTGTATTTATGGAGAAGGAGGGGATGGGGGCAGTGGTTGGGGAGGGGAGCGTTTACCTCCTAGTGACTGCCTGCAATGCCAACAGCGAACTCTTGATCACACTGCTGGACAAAAAATATATATTCTAGCTTTTTGATTTAATTTTAATCATAATTTAACACTGTTTAATAATTCTCTATCAAGATAAAGGTGAATAATTTATGAAATGGTCCTGAATTCAGTCTGCAACTTTAATATTTTATCATTACGTCAAAATTTTGTTCGATTAAGTTCATTTAAAGCCAAAACATGAATTAACGTTGCCCTTAGTGAGCAGTAGCTGCTTTATTCATTTAAATCGATCATGAAACTTTATCAAATCCTCTTTTGGCCTCAAATTCTATTTTGACTATTTTTCAAAAATGGTCAAAACAGATGCCGCATACCTTGAAATGTAAACTTCGTTGAAATTCGCAAATTGAAAAATTTCAAATATATTCTTCTGTATATTAGATGAAGAAGAAAGTGTAAAAAAGGCTTAAATAAGACAAGAATAAAAAATATTTTTATACATCAAGCATATACCATATTTATCTATAAAATGTGCAGATGCCTTATCTTGAATACAGGAGTAATTAGTTACCGGAACGACGTACCGGTTCTACTTTTCTGGAGAAGTAAATTTTTCTTTCTCATTATATTGGTCCCGACTCTGAATTCAATTGGTGTTCTGGAACTGAAAAATTACCTAACTCACCCCAATTGAATACCTTATTTATAATAGAGAAGCTAAACAGCTTCACACAAACACGCCTTGCCTACCGACATACACAGGAAAGATATGCAACACGAGAGAAGGAAATAGCACCCGCGGCACCGGCAGGAATCGAACCCACGACCTCCGGCTTAGAAGGCGAAGTTTCTACGACAAGGAGGCAAAGGAGGTCCTTCTGCTTCTTTACGATGAGAACAATTCTGTAGGCAGATATCGACACATTGCACGAAGAATTTTTATAGTTTTAACAAGCAACAACATTATTATAAATAAAAGAAAAGAAAAGAAAATAACAAATAAATACAACAAAATAATTGAATAAAGTGAAATTAATAACTGAAACTAAATACCTAAATAAAATTAAATAAATAAATGAAACAAATAATTAAACAAAGTAAAATTAATAAATTAAACTAAATAACTGTAAAAAAAACAAATAAATTAAACAAAATAAATAAAGAAAAAAAAAATAAATGAAGTAAAAGAAATCAATAAAACTAAATAACTAAATAAAATTAAATAAATAAATAAAACAATGCAATTAAATTTATAACAAACATATTCCAGTTCGACATTGAACTGAGAAAAATTGAACTAACTAGAGTAAGTGAACTTCTTTCTTCGATAACATTAGCTCACTTGTAAGCAACACGTGATAAAATTTCCAACAAGAAGCCTACTTTCCTTCTTGCTCGACAGTTTCATTGTAGAGAAACCTCGAACTGTGAGACAGACGTTCATTAGCTGATTTTTAAATAAGTTTGAGCATCTACTAAAGACATGAGATGCAAAAGGTAAACAAAGAATTGAGAACGATAAACAAGTTTTTCGAGCCTTTAGTTTCGAAACGATCGGTTGTGAAAAGCCGAAAGTATGAATACTCGAGGAAAAGTTTTAAAGTTTTCGTCTCCGAAAAAGTAGGTAATGTGTTTTATATACGTTATTCATTAAGTATGAGTCCAAATGCTTTATATTTAAGCTAATTTGTTTCTTTTCCTCCTGTGAGAATTACAGCTAATGGTGGAATGTGGACAAATTGTGGAATCGGCTTATGGGATATTTTAAGCAAGTTTAAATAAGTTATATTTCTTATGCTCGTTTTCATCTTGTAGTACTATAAGTTACAATAGATTTAAATATAAGTGCTCACTTTCGACAGTAATAATATCTCTCAAAAAGCAATATTGGAGAAAATCAAGTTTTTACGTAATTTTCTACTTTTAACTGATTTGTTCCCAAATACTACATCATGCGCAAAACATTTATGATATTTTGCTTTAGTAGTCGGTTTTTGTGCTCAAAATTAAGTGTCATAGAAAAGTTTTTTTTCAGATTTGTTAAACTGTAATGGTATATCATTATTCATTATAGCCTATCGTTTTTGGCCATCAGGTACCGGTTATATGAACTAGTTTGTGTGCAGGGTTCAATTAGAATATCAAGAGGCCACAGGTTAAATCCTTTTCCGGGGACTATTTGTAGACAAAACTTACAATTTTATCCGGTGACTAAAACAGTTTTAGCCATTTGGGGGCTCGTGGAAAAGTTGTGGACCCTATAATAAGCCGCGGCCTATAAGTCCTATTTAGTAATCTATCTTTGGATATGTGCGAATATTGTAGTAAGAGAAATAATTAAATTCCGATTTTAAATCACTGCGTTTTTTACGTTTCCCAACTTTTTGAGATATACAATAAAATATGCAGTTATTGCAAGCACTTGGTAGTTGTTAAAATTGACGTGGTAAAGAAAATTAGATTTTTTTTTTTTTTTTTTTTTGGACAATTTAAACTAAAAAAATTTAAAAATGTAACTTTTTGTTAACACTGTAAAGGCAAAAGACTATAAAATAAGAGATATTGCAGATTGTTACAGACACGTGTTATGGCGTTAGAAGGAACGCCTTTTTCAAAGCGAAAGAAATGAGCTTATGGATAAAAAAAAAACATCCGGATTATTAAACGAACTTCACACATATGTTTTGATATTACGCATTTAAGGGGGGGGGGTTATATACTTACAACTTCAATGATAGGTTAATTGGATAACAGATGAGGCAAAATTAGTGGTGTCTAAAAAATAACAGCAACAACAATTAATGAAAATTCTTTTTTCCTAGTAGGAAGAAGAATTTTAGGTCTAATTTACGTTTCAAAACAATGACTTACGATTGTAATTATGAGGTTTCTTTATAATATTGTAGCTATAGTGTGACCATTGTTTGGAAAACTTATTAGCTACTAAATGTCTATTTAATAACAAATTTTACTTTAAAATCTTCCTCATTAGAAATCAGCGAAATGTTTTTTAGATCGCTTTTCCTTCCGAATATTCCAAAATTATTCACTTTCCTCCCAGTATCTTGGGCAAACTAAAGCTAGAAACTGAGTTACAAAGATCTTGGTTATTTAAATAAATACTTTTGTGCAGAAAATTAAAATAAAAACATTACACGGTTAAATCGCAGACACACACACACACATTTGTAGAGTACGTAAAATACACCGCCAGCTCAGTCAACCCAACAGAGGACTGCAGTTTCGTGCTTATTAGCACTCATCAGCCCGGAATAGGAAGTGACTGAGCTGGAGATGGAAAACCTCTTAAGAAAGCCAAGAATGCCAGGCAAAACTGGTAGCTAATATTTGTAGTATAGTCTCGAAACACGTGTGTGCAGTTTTCTGTAAACTTGTGCAATTTAACGTAGTAACACATATTTGCTTTTATCTAGGTTATTTTCACATTTTCTTGGATTTATCTTTCGATCCTTTCATATTTTCATGTCATTCTCAATATTTAAAACATTTCAGCCGCCCTATTATTTATAACTTCTTGATATAGTGATAAACAATGGCTGGGATGCATCCCCATAAATATAAATATACATTAATTAATAACTATATTATAGTATACTTAAAGTATACTTAATAGTATACTTAATTTCATTTTTAATCTTAATAATAATTGTGAATGTTTTTTGAATAAACAAGAATTATTTTTAATGAAGATCTGCGGTCAAACTCGTTTGTAACATGCAATTGCTTCCCAAGATTTTCAAAAAACATTTTTTACAACGTCAAAATTTGCTTGGGCTTTGGTTTCGTAGAAGTGAAACCGTTCCTCTGGTCTTACACCGAAATATAAGTGAAAATGATGTGAAGAAAAATTCTAGAAGAAAATATCGTTCTTGATTATATATATATATATATATATATATATTTAAGGGAGTGTCCCCATAAGTCTCCCTCTTTGCTGCAAATTTCTAAGCTTTTGAACTTTTCACTTCTCTAAATCCTCCAAAAAGTGTTAACTCTGCTAATATAACGCTCCTTCCTCTATAAATTAAAATAATGGCTGTGAATCTGTTAACAGCAGCAAAAAGAGGGAAGGGGAGGAATCACAGAGGAGCCCACGGGGGGGGGGGGATTATGTCACAAGTTGCGCCATCCATTTTTTTTTTTTTTTTGGAGGGAAGGGGGCGAATGTTTTAATTTTTTTTAATTTATTTATTTAAATTTATTTATTGATTTATTTTTAATTTAAATTATTTATTTTACTTTATTCTGTTTATACTTTATTTCATTTATTTACTTGGTTCGTATGTGTGTATGTGGTGTGTCATTGCGTAGCACACAACTTTTTTACAATAATTAAAAATAAATAAATAAACAAATAAGTGAATCAAAAATATTTAAAAAAAATATACTAAAATTCAAAAAGAGAGTTAAAAAATAAAAAATAAAAAGGGAAAGAGGATCGAGAAATTTTTAAGGGAGGGGGTGCCATTGAGCTTGAAAAGGATGGCACCCCTGCGGAATCTCTTTATAAAAAGAGGTGGGTGGTGGGGTATCTTATTGAGATTCAGGGGGTAATTTTGCATAAGAATCAGACAGAATAGTGTCAGAAACATTTCGAGACTTTTTTTTTTTTTTGCCGTGCAGTGCAATTAAATACTGAAAAATAAAGATCGAAAGTAGGGCTTTAAGATGTGGAAATGTGTGTCTGTCGATCTGTCTGTCTTTCTCGCCCTCTTCCCTCTCTTCCTGTTGAAAATTTTTAAGGAATGTTCCAATAAATACAAAAAATACTCTTTTATAATTACTGTTTATTTAAAGCATTTCAAAATCATATTTTTAATAGAAATATGTTTAAAAAGTAAACTTTTGTTTTTTCTTCTTGAATTTCTTCTGTATTAATTACATGGAAACTTGCTCTTTAAATCAACGTCAGCTATATTAAAAATTTTGTTGTTATTTACGAAAGCTATATTTACCCCTGCAGAATTCTAGTTCTAATTGAGTTTGAGAAATAGGATTCTGGAAACGAGATGGGTGGAGTGAAAAACGGAGCGACGTGTTTTCTCCTACAATTTTAGATTAAATTCTGTGAAAGTTTCAATTAGCGATAATTCTTGGACATTTTAGTAACTTCTAAAACCCATAGAAACGATCTGTGACTCTGTTTGGTACTGCACAGTAAAAGTAATTTCCCGTTTGATCGTTACATGGTATAGCAAAACTTATCTCTGCGTTAATTATAGAAACGAAATCAAAGTAAATACAACATCACCTCTCTTCGAACTGATATTCGACACGAAGTGTATGCATTTGCTAAAAAGAGGCGATAAATAAATAAATCTGAAATGAAACAAAATAGTTTAATTCAAGTATGTTACTGAGGGAAAAAATGCAATGTAAGCAATGTGAATATTTTTTAAACGTCGAGTAAGGTAAAGCCATCAGTAGTTGACACTGCACTGCGCACGTATTCAGCTCAAAATGGAAGGAGAGGAGGGGGCAGACCCAGGGGATCCCCGATGGGAGGTCGTTGTGACCTCGCAAAATTTTCCTTATTTAGCAAATTTTATCTGATGATTCGGCGTAAATATCATCATTTGGCAAAAGTTGGAGTTTATTCAGCAAAATTATCATCATTCGGCAACAATTTGGAGTTTCATTCGGCAAAATTATCATCATCCGCCGAAATTTGAAGCTCCATTCGCCAAATTGAGAGTTTCCGCCCTTCCAAAAATTTGAGTTCAGATCGCCCCTGGTGGTCAGGCTCATCATTTGGACAATAAGTGGACTGATCCAACGCCCCCCCCCCAAAGATTTAGGAAGTAATGTAATTCTAAAATGATAACTGTATTAATCCAACTAAACACTAACAACTTCCCCTTTTCAATGGGCTCCCAAAAAAGGAAAGTGTAAACACTTTCAAACTCAGTGATAAAGTAATTACTGCTGAACTCATTGATAAATTTAGAAATTAAAGCAATCGTCAATTTAAAGTTTTTTTTTTCTTTTTTTGGCTTTTATTTTAAATTTGTTTAATTTTGGAAGTGGAGGGGGTGCAGGTGCCTTCCCTTGCCCCTACCCCTTTAAATACGACCATGACGCTGCAACTATAAAGACGTTGCACTAGTAGTTCAAAAGAGTTTCGAAAGGAACCAGTGAAATCCGTAGTAGACCGCGAAAGCCTTATTAAATTTTGAAGAAATGTCTGCTGCTTGCCTTGTCTAGTGGTCAGAGAAGTCTGACTGTGACAGGAAGGTCCGGGTACGAATCCCGGCTCGGGCATAGACGTCCTTTCTCTCTCCTGTCCTTGTCCTTTCTTTGTGAGATTGTGTTGTTGTGCTGTGAATGGTTGTCTACCCTATAAACGGGTCCTTATGGCATGTGTGTACGTGGAAGTCGGACTTCACACCAAATTACGGTACAGTTGGAAAAATGAAGCAGCGCACTCCAAATTGCCTTCCTAGCTGGCACAAGAAATGTCTACATTGATTGCAGCACAGAGGTGACGATTGGGACTGAAAGGGAGGGGAGGGGCGACGAGAAAGAAAAACGGCAACAATTTTTAGAACGATTTAAAAAAAACGGTTTTTAGTGGCAGCAAAAAAAAAAAAAAAAAAAAAGAATTAAAAAAAAAAGTACAAAATCTTGTTATGGCTGGTTTTGAGAGCATATGAGTGATTGATGCGAATCGAACAGCTTAACTCATGTTTTTCTTAATATTTTGATGAATTATGTACACAATAACTTTCCCCGAAGAAACACGTAGACATGAATTAGACTTACATTATTTACCTCAAAGTATTTTGAGACGTCGCAAACACTTGGTAAAAATTTCATTAAGCAAATATGGCTTGTCAAAGTAAAACAATTAATTTACTAATATCTAAACAAACAATGAATACATAAACTACAAGTTACTGCTTGTGCTAAAAATGTTTCGTAAACAGATATACAAAGTAAAACAAATAATTATGATCAGAAAATTTCGACATTTCTGCTTTTTTTATTTCTAGTTTTGGCTCCTAAATTGGAAAATAAAATAAAGAAATTAACCATAAAAAATGGGGGGGGGGGGTAGTGCCCCCCTTGCTCTCTCCAAATCGACGCCACTGATTGCAGAAGTAGAAACGGTCCTCAACATGCGACCGCTGCGCTAACCATCGTCTACTATGAAGAGATCCGGACAGAGATCCAGACAGAGAGACTCTCAGCTTTATTATTAGTAAAGACTAATAATAAAGCTCAAAGACTCTCTGTCACGATGTCTGGATCTCAGTGACGCGCACAGCGCCTAGACCGTTCGACCGATTTTCATGAAATTTGGCAAAGTTAGTTTGTAGCATGGGGGTGTAAACCTCGAAGCGATTTTTCGAAAATTTGATTTTGTTTTTTTTTTTCTATTCCAATTTTTTAAGAACATTTTCCTGAGCAAAATTGTCATAAGATGGACGAGTAAATTACCAAGTTATCAGAACGCGGAACTATAACATGGGTATGCCAATTGGCGAGAAATTCACCTTACAGTATTTGTAAATTTACAGGTGAACCAAAAGACCTTTTAATTTTCTTCTATGGGCAAAGCTCTGCGGGTACCACTAGTAGAAAAATAAAATTAAAAGATAAAATATTTGTGAAGCCCTTCAAAGCAACAGTGTCACGAGAGGATTAACTTATTCTTTTAGGAAACATTCGTGGGGAGTAAAATAAATGCTACAATGAGAGAAACTCAGATTACTATTACTTGTTATCTGCAATCTCAAAAGATTGGATTTTGACAGAGGGGAAATTTTTAGCTATTTGGGCATTGCAATGCCGCTTCCGCGTAAAAGCAAAACTCATCAGCGTAAAATAGAATAAAGGTGTCAAATCTTAAACCGCGTCTAATCGAAACCGCGTAAAAACCCGCGTAAAACGAGGGTCTACTGTATTTCAATTTTTATTTCCATTTTGGGGTTATTTGCTACTTTAAGATTCAATATTTTATTCGTGTACTTAACGGCACCAATAGGTTTTAATAAAGCTAAGTAGTACCAAAAAATTATTTTATATTTTTTTAGGAATGAAATCTTTGTTTTTCGAAATGCAACAAATACTATGATCATGATCAAACACGTGAAAATGCTATTTTCTCCAAATATTACCGTAAAAAAGTAACTTGATCGTATTTAATGTTTCAAAATTTTGATATTTCAATAATCGTTTAGCGTGACAAAGCATTTGCAGTATGAATTATCAAAACTAATTACATTGGACTTTGTGTCTGCTTTGTGTCTTTTAGCTGGGATTTGACTAAATCGCTAGAATAAATCTCAGTCAAATTTTAGGATAAAAACATTTTTCCCTATCCAAATACTGAAATAGAATATTTGTAACTAAAAATTGCTCAAATACTTTTAATTTAAAAAAGGAAATGCATTGAGCACAACAAAACAAAACCAACAAAAAATTTGAATAGGTCAAAATCTGTACAGACTACGCATTCATATTGTTGATTTCAATTCAGATTCGCGATGATTGTAGAGATTTTATAAGTCTATCCACATCTTTTCACGTCACCAAAGGTAACCTAAAATTGCATTTTCATAATCCGCTTCCACCTTCCACTATCATCCTCAAAGATTATTTAAACTTGCTTTTTTTATGAAACATCAATTTCAAGAAGTTTCCTCAAAGAACCACATCCCTTCCCACAATGTCATCAAAGATGATCTTCAACTGCGCATTTAGGACTTAAGTATCGAAAATTTCTGGGGAGGGTCCTAAAGACTAATTCTCTCTCTCCGTAACACCACCGAAGGAAGCAAACAATTTCGAAGAAAGCGAACATAGCAAACAATATAGGACCTCTCTAAACATTTGTACAGGAGCGCCTCCCCCCCCCCCCCATCCCGCCCTCTGATCCGTTCCCAACATTTTGAAGATGGTCTAAAATTTCAAACATTTTCAGGAGGAGATTCTCCAAACCCCATACAGTCGTTCAGCATAAGAGGTCCTACAAATGCATATTTAGAGTTTTCATTTCGATTTTTTTTAAGGGAAAAATGTCTATAACGCCCCACCTTCATATCGTATCAGATAGTCTAAAATTTTGTTTTTAGGATCTTAAATTCTAAAACTTTCCTGGAGAGTGACCCTGATTTCAGCCCTCCTCCTACCTTATTGAAAATCGTCTACGATTTTGTTTTTAAGACCTCAATTTTGAAATTATTTCCTGAGAGCGCCCCCCGATTTCAGACCTTCTCCAACATTGCTAAAATCGTCCAAAAATTTTTTTTAAGACTTCAATTTCGAAACAACTGCGGAAGAGAGTTACCGAACCCTATTCCTTCTCGTAATGTTATCAGAGATGGTTTCCAATTGCGTATTTAAGTTTTCAATTTCGAAACCTTTCTGGGGAAGAACGGTTAAACCACTTCTATGTCCGGACGTCATAAAAGATGTCCTACAATTTTTTGGTTTTCAGTTTCGAAAAGTTTCCTCGCTAGAGTCACCAATCGCCCTGCATCAAAAAAAAAAAAATCGTTAAAAGTTGCGCTATGGGATATCAATTTCAAAAACATTTCAGGAGAGCTCTCCCGACTCCCACCGTTCCCCAGCATCATTAGTAAACATCGTCGAAAATTTCGTTTTAAAAACTAATTTCTACGAGGGGGAGGGGAGAGAGTTCCCGAACTCATCCCTTTCTCTAACATCATCAAAGATAACATACAATTACGTATGTAGGACTTCCGTAACGAAAACTTTCCGGGACGAGTTCTAAATGCCATTACTTCCCGTTAAATAGCCTTAGACGACCCAGAATTGCATTTCTAACACTTCAATTTCAAAAATTCTCGGAGGAGCACTCCCTAACCCCCCTATTTGAACATCATCGAAGGAAAACCACGTAAGAAACCCATCCCTCATTTCGTCAAACAGGTAGGAGCACGAAATCTTCAACTGTCACTGGACGTTACTACGCCTTTGGTAATGGCTGGGAGGGGGGGGGGATACGATTTCGATAGAATTCGGATATGTGAGGTGGGGCGTAATCTTTAAATTTGGCCTAGGGCGTAAATAAATGTTAATCCGGCCCTGACCGTATTTCGGGGTTTCAAGGAACCTCTTTTTCAATGCAAAAGCTCACAACTTTTGCATTGAAAAAGGGTTCATTGAAACCTGAAACATATGTTTGCAGCAATCTGTATATTTGTGCCATAAATACGTTGGTTTTCTCCAGTTAATTTGTACTTTATTTATGCTATTTCTTCAATTTAATCGTTATTACCTCAAAACATTTTTGACAGAGGCGGCGATTGGAACTGAAAAGTGTGTAGGGGGGGGGGAAGGCCACTAAGAGCCATAGGACTGTTAGCGGCAGCAAAAAAATTTAAAAAAAAATAGGAGGGGGGGGGGGAGTACAAAGTTTTTCTAGGTTTTTGCTGGTTTTAAGAATTTTGAAACAGATTAGTAGAAATTTATGTAAATCTAACAACTTAACTCACGTTTTTCTTAAGATTTTGATGAATTTTGTACACAATAACTTTCCCCGAAGAGACATTTAGATATGAATTAGACTTACATTATTTACCCCGAAGTGTTTTGAGTGACACAAATCTTGGTAATAATTTTATTGAACAAGAATGGCTTGCTTAAGTAACACAATTATTTACTAAAAATCTAAACAGTGAATAATAAACTAAAAGTTACTGCTTTTGCTAAATAATGTTTCATAAACAGATATACAAAGTTAACTAAATAATTATGTTCTGAAAATTTTGACATTTCTGCTTTATATATATATATATATATATATATATATATATATATATATATATATATATATATATATATATATATAGATAGATAGATAGATAGATAGATAGATAGATAGATAGATAGATAGATAGATAGATAGATAGATAGATATATATATAATTTCTAGTTTTGGTTCCTAAATTGGAAAAAAAACCATAAAAAGTGGGGGAAGGGGGCGGTTGCCCCCCCCCCCCGAATCGCCGCCACTGATTTTTGATCATTTTCCTTTTAATGTTTTTTCTCTTAATTCTTTAAAGTTTTAAAGAAACAATGAATCTAGTCCGTATATTTTATGAAATCAACTAAACAGACACGGTTACACATTTTTACGTACATTTATTGATTTTTTCAGAATTACAGTTCTGTATAAAGCTTCTAAATTCACAAGCCACCCTTAGCAGCAATTTAAATATAAAGTGAATGTTGTTCCAGAGTAAAGTTTTTCATTGCGAATGACAGATGTATTTACTTATTTTAGTCTTTTCTACTTATTACGGGCCGAAATATCGCAAATGGTGCCTTAAACGAAAGCTCAAAGAAATAAATGTTCTGTTCAACTATGCAAATCTTCTTCAGCGTCAGTAGAACTAAATTTTTAAGATACACGCTTCAAAAACCATAAGGTGTACAAAAACTTTTTGGCCACTTTATATGCATAAAGCAAGAATTTCAGGTGGTTCTATAGAGTTCGTTTCTCTCTTTTAAATCATAATTTCCTTTTTCTCTGCGAAACAAACATCACGTACTATAACATTTATTTTCCTCCAGCCACGAAAGTTTAAAACCGCCTTTCGCATACAAGAAATAAATCGCAGGAAGTTTCTTCTTTGTTACATTTGTGGTAATTAGACACGTCGAATCCTATCAAGGACTTAGAACATGAAAGAAATACGACGAAAAATCTCTTTGAAATTTTCGAGGAAGTCTCTTTTTTGACAAAAAGAGAAATCGATAAAAATACCACTTCCACCTTTAGCAAACCAATAAATCGTGGAGGTACTTAGTCTCTTCAGCAACGCCTACTTTGTTCACTGTCTCCACTAGATACAACTTCAATGTTTTTTTTTTATTTTTTCCACTTCTTCCCTGGCTTTGTCACGTTTTTGAAAAGAAGAGAGCAAATTTAATGCTGATTCTTAAAAAGAAATGATGAAAAAAAAAAAAAAAAAAACCCTTCACCATGGCACTTCGCTGCTGAGACCCCAGTCGTAACTTGTTCGCAAAATTTAGCGCCAAAATGATGTAATTACTACCCCACTTGAAATACGGCGAGCGTTACTGTCGCGGTTCGTCTACAGTTGGAGCTCATACAAGAGTTTTAATGAATGGGAAACGTTTCGAGATTTGAACTTTGAACTGAGTGACTCGAGCAGAAAGTGGGCGGTCCGCCTAGATTTTCTGAAGCTGTGAAATACTGAGTTCCCAGGTGGCCATTTTAAGACCACTAGATCTTGGGCAATAAAAATTAAAAGAAGAAAAGAAAGAAAGAAACGAGGCCTTTAAAATTATTGCTGCTTTACTATTGGTTGACTAATCAAGCGATCATGACGTTGATTGCTTTTTCCTCCCAGTACCTGTCGGTCTTTTGCGAAATCTACATCCCAGTGCAGAATAATTTGTCTGTATACTACGTGAGTACCGGCATTGTTGTACAGCCCCGTTTCAATGAGCAAGCTCACCTGAATGTGCAAGATCATTTTAGTTTGTGTTTTGAGGGTATTTTTTCGAAATTTAATTTTTCATTGAAGTAAGAGGAGTTTTTTTTTCTTGGAGAATTTTTTGTGAGTTTCTACTTATGTAAGTAATACTGTTATGCAAAGCCCAAAAGCGGTATCAGCAGCTGAGTTCAAAATGAGAAATAGCCGTATAAAGTTTGGCATCTCCATCCTCATAGTGACCTCTTGGTTATACGCGACCAAAGGGGACAAAGAAATTTTTTGCACACTAGTGACATTCGCGCATAGGCGAAAACCCAAAAAAATTCCTTAAATGCCATAAGTTAACATCAGTTATAGTACTACTAATAGTAGTATTAATGAATAAATGCGCACATAATTTCCGTTCATGAATTGTAATTTAATAAAAATGCCAAATTTGAAGTTGTACGTTTTGTCATTTTTTATACACTGTACACAACGTAAGCAAATTTCCCAAAACCTTTAAAATGTCGCGTGATCAGCGTTTTAGTCTACGAGGATGCAAAAGATCCTCGATAGGCTACGTTAGTGCTTACCGCTTGACCACGACTTTTAGTAATGTCAACCTTTTCATACGTAACCCGTTCTCCCCTCTCAATGTCAATCACAAAACTAAAATTCCACTCCCCTATTGCACATTTGTGCGAAAAAGAACGCGTTCTTAGAAGAATCCGAACAATGGAATAAAAGCGTGTAAATGCATTTCAAGAGACAGAACAAGAAGAGTATAAATCTTCGGATTAAGCAAAGCGTGGATAACCAATTTCACTAAAACTTGAAAAAAATTTATCGCGCATAAGTGAAAGGTGCATTTTAGGTTTCGCGTATAAATGAACAATAGTTAACATTGTTTTCCTATATCGCTGGTCGGACCCGTGAGAAAAACGAGCATGAGTGAAAAACGCGTATAATAGAGGTCGCGTATAAGCGAGATATCACTGTATATACAGTAGTCGATGATCGAGTAACCAACCCGCTTGTTTCAACAATGAAACTCGTTCCATGGCATGATAATTTGATAATATGTCTTGGTAATGTTTAACAGGCAGGGAAAGGCCTCATTGTGACAAGGCTGAACTCGAACCGGTAACTTAACTGTTTTACTGGTAAGAGCGTGTCATTTCAGGGGAATGAAGAAACGAAAAAATGGTCAACGATGAACGCTACCTACTGGAGTTTAGGGCTAAAATCCTCCACTGGAGTTAGGGTTACCATTTCAACTATCAAAATATCACCAAAAAGGCATTGGCTTCGCTCAAATGCAGAAGGAATTTTCACCCGTCATACCTTGACGGGCGACTTTCTAGTTCATAAATGAGATTCAACTTTTCAGAATTTTTAAAAAAATACTTCCCATTGAAAAATTAACACAAAACAATGAATGTAAGTGAAATATGTGACAAAGAATCACCTGGTGACTGTAAATTGTGATAAGACGTGCAGATACGACTTTTGTGCTTGGCGGCAGAACACCTAAAAGAAATTCGGTCCGTCCAGACGTTTTGCTGAACGGATTGTTTTTATCTTCTCTCTCTCCCTCTGGAATTCCTGATTAGAAATTTGATATGAAAAACGCTGGCGGTCACTGGAAAATTTAAAGTTAGCATACACATTTTAACGACTGTACACGACTCAATTTGTGCAGTAACACTTTGGTGTGTGTTTAACTGTAGTAAATATGAGACATGAAAATTTCTCAGTTACTTACACAGGATAACGTAATTTAGAGCCCTGTATTTCCAAAACAATCAGTCCGTTCTCACTGACCTAAAAGTCAGTTCATTGTGGATACCTTGAAGAAATCCTTGACCGAGATATAGACGTAATAAAATACATTAAATTGCAAAGAATGGTATGGGCAGGATATATTCTCTGCATGTCCCCTGAGTCCATCCCAATTAAGATCCTAAATGCAAGACCAGCAGTCCTAGAGGAAGACCAAAAATTAGATGGTTGGATTGTTTGGAAGATTTGGATTGAATTGGAGAATTTAGGCAAGAAATCGGTCCAACTGGAAGAAACTTATGGAAAGTTATGTAAAAGAACAGGACCCGCAATTGTTTTGTCGAGCCGGTGATGATGATGATGAAATACGAGTCATGGTACTTTCTCAAAAAGACCTGCACCGAATAGCAAATTTAGAGCCTTGTATTTCCAAAACTATGAACCCGTTCACTCACATTGATCAAAAAGCCAGCTCATTGTGGGTGCCTTGAAACATCGCTTGTTGGTAATAAAATTCCTTGAAGAAGAGGAAACATGTGAATCAAGGATCACTGCAGGTAGAATTTTGCACGTACTCCTTACCAGGTCAATTGAGTTATTGATCAATTGCAGGGTTTAATGTAAACGGCTGTTATTGAAGATCCTTGCTCCCGGTAATAAGCTGGTTCTTAGCATTTCCTTTATACACGCGCCCGTTAAACCAAAACTTATTTTTAGATTTCCTTGGCTTTAAAGATCGTTTTCTTGTTCAAGAAAAAAGACATTGCATGCAAACTGATATCTAACTTTTTAAAGAGACAATCCACTTGAACTAGTATCGAAGCTAGTTTTCAGCCGATGTTTTCTCAGAGGGACAAGGAATGCTCACTGAATCACGAATTATTACTTGTGTGAGCATCGAACCATAGATTTGGTTTTATTCCTATCAGACGATTTTGAACGCGGTTGGAAAACTGACCTTTTTGCATAGTAATTCCCCAATAAATCATAAAAACTCACGGAAGCCGGAAACACATTTCAGACTTCGCTCCGACGTGTTGGGTTATTTGCGATAAAAACAAGCAAACATGGGAAGGTTGTAGGAGCGAGTGGAGTGCCCCCATTGAAAAGAGCCCTGCTGCGAACTGGATCGCGTGTGTCTCGGAGACGTCTCATGTCGTGGCACTGGACGACCTTAAATTTTCGCTTGGTGAGGCAAAAGTGGTAGGAAATGTAAAGAGGAACTAATTTATTAAGCGTTGACTCAGCTATTTGGTGTTTTTTTTTTTTTTTTTGAAGAAAAACATACAAATTTTAACGAGAACACGTCTGCCATACTTCCAACGCAGTTAGTTAAAAACTCATGATACTGCTATTAATTGAGCGATGTTTGGTAAGAGCTGTTGACAGTTGTTTATAATCCCGACTTGACAGATAGTCGGATACAGAGACGCCCCGAAGTTAAATTTTTGGAGAGGGAAAATTCTCAATTTGCCGAATGGAACTCTAAATTTTGTCGAATGATAAACTACGAGTATGCACACATACGTACATCTAATGCAGGGGTTCTCAAACTTTTAGACATTGTGACCCCCTTTTTGGACTAAGTATTTTGGCTACCCCCAAAGTTTTAGCTCTGTCTAAACCTTAAAACGATAACTAAAAACTACACAAATGGCTAAGTTTCATTCTTAGAAACACAAGTAACTAGTAAAATAAATATGAATTTTTGTCTCTTGAATTATTTTATAATAAGAGACAGTAGTAGACCTTACTGATTTTATAATCTTGGTCATTAGCGCAGCCAGAAATACCCTGAGGAGTTTTTTGATCAAAAATACCTTCTGGAGGGTGTTTTTTAGATGAAAAATACCTTCTGGAGGGTTTTTTTTTCTTGAAAAATGCCTTCTGAAGGGGATTTTTGACCACAAATACCTTCTGAAGGGGTTTTTTTGTGATCAAAATAGCCCTTAGATATGCATAAACTACTGTATTATAATTTGCATTTATGTTAAAACCAAATGCTCTGAGGGGTGTTTTCACCCCTCCCCCCTACGCTGCACCACTGTAATCTTGCAGTTAATACAGTTTTTGATCTATTTTTGTGCTTTTTTGTGTATTTGCTGTGTTTTCATTAAAACACAGCAATAAATTAATTTTCTTTAAACTTTTATTCCACATCTCGCGACCCCCTTGGACATATCCCGCGACCCCCGCCCCTCCTTGGAGTAGCGACCCACCGTTTGAGAACCCCTGACTGATCTAATGAAAAGGCGTATTCGAACATTTAAAAATTGCAAAAGTGTATTTATATCCCTAAACTTGCCGAATCGCCACACAAAATTGACCGAACAAGGGCATTTTGGGGGAGGTCACTTTTTAGCAGGTTAGCACCGCGGGTCTCTTAATATGAGCTCGCGAGCCCCTGGGGATCCGCATCCGCAGACCTTACTTTGAAAAACTCTGTTCTACAGATAATCCTGCATGAATGAACTGAAATACAGATAATCCTGCATGAGAAATCCCAATTCATGGTTTGAAAATGGATTCTGAAAATGTCTTAAAATAAGTTCACAACATTTGAAAATTACGGAAAAATATTCAATCACATTAAATTAATTTGATTCATTTCAAAAAAAAAAAAAAAAAACTACTGGTTTACCGAATGTTGACCGTGTTTGCGGATAACATTTTTATTTATTGTTTCCTGTTCAATTCCTCCTTTACTGCTCAATCATGTGGAATTGAACGTTTCGTATGCTTTCCGAAGAATGTTGCAATCGAGCCACTTCGGGGGGGGGGGGGGGCTTGTTTTCATAACGTAAACAGGAACTCATTTTGCCTTCAACTCATACTTTTCGGTTAATGAACATTTAAGACATTTAGAAAATAGTTATTTCTTGAAGTATCGTTAGTTGAAAAAGAATTGAAGAATACAGCTAAGTATATACATAAATAAGGTTTGTGGGTGCTAAACGCGCGCGTAAAGCTCTACTGTGTTGCGCCATTTCCTTCTCTTCGACAGACTTCCGCGTAATTTCAAAATTTACTTAAGTTTGATGACTCGGAAATACTTCTGATTTTTAAATCATAACTTTTGATGGCGCTAAGCAGAAAAACCGAAAAGTATTGAAAATATTTTGAACAATATTTTATTTTTTCAAGAAAAATGCAGCGCAAAGTATTTAAACATCTTACCCTAAAATACTTTCTTCTACAATTCCCTAAGGCAAAGGGATATTCATGTGGGGAAAATGAAATCATATCTGTTGTGAAAAACACAGGGAAAAAAAGAAAACAAACAAACAAATAAATAACTCTAATTAGATCTTATATCGCGTGAGAGTGACGTCACTTCAAAAGGAGAACATAGAAAATCTTGTATGCGCCTGAAACTTATAGATACAGTCGGACCCCGATTTAATGAATTCATAGGGACCGAAACTTTTATATGTTAGATCGCGGTTATTCGTAATATCGGGGTGAGGGAAAAAAATGCATTTGCCTAATCTGAATGCCCTAATAAGTAACTACAAAAATATCTATAGTTTGAAAGTGTATTCTTTTTATTCAGCATTCCCCGGATTATTACACGCTGGTTAATTTGAAATTTTTAAGTACAGTGAAACCTGTGTAAGTTGACCACTCGCGGTGCAGTACTTTGGTGGTCAACTTATAAAGGGCGGTAATGATTTTTTTTATTTTTTGTCATTTCTTGCACATGTATTCATTTTTTGAGGAATTCACCCTTACTCTTTCTATTCAACTCACTTTCATTGTTTAACATTATTGAAAGTAAAACAAGAATTAAAAATGCTATTCAAATAATTTTGTTATTTTTTCCTTGTTTTTAACTATATTAGACACTGTAGTTTTAGAAATTCCATATATGCCAGCTAATTTTCTCTGGCTTTCTCCATTTTCAATTAATTTTAATATTTCATACTTTTTATTAATCTCAAGTTCAACTAATTTTCTTTTTGAAGCCTTTTTATGCAAATCTAATAGCACAAAGAGCAACGAGCTCGACTCTCCCAGTTCATAAAGGCAAAAATAAAATGTCCCCCCTCTTAATCCTTTGCACTAGAAACATGTAACTTTACTCATTAGCAGGCCCAGATCTGCGTACCCGCAGTGCGAGGGGTCCGCGTCCTTAAAGGGGTTAACGGCCCTAGAAATTGAAGAAAAAATAGAAAAAAAAAAAAAAAAACTAGCACTAAGACTTATTCACTTTAGTAATAGACACTTTTGGCCACTAGGGAGAAGCCCTATATATTTTGTTGCAAGGGACCCAAAATGTATAGATCCGGGCCTGCTCTTTTTAACACAATCCCTGTGTTGTCACTACATATTGCAATTGAAAGAAAAGACTTTGAACTTTTCTACTGACATCTATTTTCATTGAACAGAGTGCAAAAAGCTATCTCAAATAGAACAACAAATGAAAAACCAGTTTGGAGAATAAAGAGCAGCATAAGCTTTATGCTGCTGTTTAGTTTGTAAAATGCTAGTCTGTCATCAAAGCATTAAAAACATTCTTGGAAAGCTATCAAAATAATAATAATAATAATAATAAATAAATAAATAATAAAATAAAATAAAATAATTTGCTGAAGAAAGTTTAATAAAATAAACCAAGTGGTCAACTTACAAAGGGTTTTTTACAATACTCCAAACCAAATTTGGCGTACATTAGTGGTCAAGATAGAGAGGTGGTCAAGTTACAGAGGTTTTCCTTCATTATAGGACTAATTCCGTTCCTGACAAAAGCGGTCAACATAGACAGGTGGTCAACTTACAAGGGTGGTCAACTTTACAGGTTTTACTGTACTGAGTATAGATGCTAGACATTTTCCTTGATCGCTGACTAGTTCTCTTTCGACTTAATGGAGAGAAGAAATTTCCGTGTCATTTACAGCCTGCTGCATGAGGTATGTTTTTTTGTTTCCAGACCACATACAGCATTAGAAAAAGTAACAGGTTTAATGGGAGTTTCAATATCGCTTTCTGCATCAGAATCGCTATGCTTTGGTTGCCCCCTCGCCCGTCAAAAATTGCCGATTCCAAGAAAAGTCTTTTTCTGCTTCGGACAAAGTAGATTTTTCGGACAAGGTGGAAGGACATTTGGGAAAGAATCCAATATTTCCTAATTCAAATTTAAAAAAAAGGTTGTTAAAAGTTAATTCGTTAATACGGGGTTTATTATTCGGTAAAAAGGGGTTTTTGCCTTCATTTCAGTCGGGAAAAAAGAAATATTCGCGAAATTCGTTAGAGGTTCTTTAAATCGGGGTTCGACTGTAGTTCTCCATTTAAATGAATGTTAAAAGAAAAATATTGCATTTGTTTCTTCTTTCTTTCCTCCGAAGAGGGCGAAATATTTCCAATTTTACATACCGAGAGATGAAAAAAAGGGCTTTTACACGTTTTGCTGAGTGTGGTTGGAAAAAAAAAAATATAATCTTGGAAAAAAACGCAATTGAAAGGACTTTTTCGCAAATTCATAAAACAAATTACAAAAATCTCTCTTTTTCCATCAAGTTCAAAATTCAATTTCTTACACTCGACTACAAAATTATTTCTCTGGTGTAATTAATTCGGGATGCAAAAATCACATGAAACATTAAATAATTTTTCTAATTGATTTATCAAAAATTGGATTTTGGGGTGCACAACGGGGGAAAAAGTTACTCCTGCATACCAAATTTCTTATTTTTCTGGGAAGATCCACAAACACGCAAACCACTCACACCACATACTTCTTATTTTAACATATGTGGGCAATTCTCCAAAATCCTAACAATATTATGCCCCAGGAGTCTTACACAAGAATTGTTTGACCTAGAAAGTTTTTTTTTTTTTTTTTTTTTAAGTTAGAAATAACTTTTCCGATGTTATTCCATTCTTTTTAAAACAGTAACTCACTTATTTTTTCCCACAAAGACTTTTTTCTCACCAGAAAGTTACTCTCTTATCGTGTCGCAATCCGTTTCTCAAATGAACTTAAATTATTTAAAAAAATTATATCAGTATTCCACAAATTTAATTTGTAGTACTAAATAATTCATACTTAAAGGTGTAAAATAAAGAAATTTAATCTTTCAAATAACCAAGGTACATCATTTTAAATTTTTCCCCAGGTTTTCATGTCACTCTCCTGGCCTAGGAATGAGTTCACTTTTTATTTTTATAGATTAAAAAAAAGAAGTTAATTAAGAAGTTAATTTTTTTATCTGTTGTACTACAACACTTTATTATCACCATTTCCTTGAGTATAGTATTTTATTAATATGATTTGTCTGCTGTTCTTGTTAAAATTTGGAAGTTCAAAAATGGAATATGTAACATTTTTGCTGTCATTCTCCTGAACAACATTTTTGTTTTAAATAAAAGGAAAAAAAAATATTCTACGCATAGTGTGTAGTTGAGTTACGAAACTACGAGGTCAGAAAAGAAAAACAACATTTTTTCCCGAAATTATAACTCTGGACCAACATAACAGGCAAGATGTCAGGAAAATGTCATTCTCCTGACGCCAAAAAAAAAAAAAAAAAAAAAAGTCGCACTCCTGAGATTATTCATAAAGCACTAGTAATTCATCCAGTAGAATAGGATTTATTTCCAATACAATAAGAGTTTAGAACAGCGTTTCTTAAATTGTTCCGTCGAACCCCAGGGTTCCATGGAGGCGTTCCATGAGACTTTCATGTTTTCTTTTCACACCCTTCAAATTTTTACTTTAAACTCATCATTCATTTTGACTTATTTTTACCCATTAGGTTTAATCACTATATAGGAATAATTTTGTTTGTTGCCTAAAATAATGCAAATTTGAGGTTATCAAAGATAGTCTGAAATTTTGCCCTTAAGAATTGAACTTCGAAAATTTTCCAAGATTAATCCCAAAACAACATCTAATGCCTCCAAACCTAGCTTCAACTTGGGTTTTAAAATCTTCGATTTTGAAAAATTTCTATAAGAAGCTATTGCCCCTCTAATATCACCAAAGATAGTTTAAAAGTGACTTCAATGCTAAAAAAATTCGGGAGGACAACTCAAACACTCTATTCTACATTACCTGTTGCCAAAACTTATGATTTTGCACGTCAATTTCAAATATTCTGCTTGTAATACTAGCCACTCTCCAAGTATCTATAGCAGCAGTTGAAAGGACGATTTCAACATTTGACGAGTGAGAATCAATTAAGGAAGAAGTTAGTACTGGTCAAGAGCGTCTAAATGGTCTAGTTCTGTCTGACGTCAACACACAGTGACTTCAAAGTCTCTAATTTATAAATAAGTAAAAAATTGTGAAAAAATAAAAAAAATAATTTTAATAAAAAAAAATCTGTGTAAATTTAAATGAATTATTAACACTATTGTTGGTAAAAGACATCTGTATTTCTTTTGATGTTAAGAAAATATTTTAATCTTAAACTCATGCATTATTTCTGAGGTTACTGATCACTTTTAAAAATACTCAGAATCACAAATAGGAGTGTATACACTTAAAAATAATAATTAGCAGCTATTAATAATTAGCATGATCCATAACGAAGTCTAATTAGCGTTTTAATTATAAAAAAAAGTTAACGTGATAGTACCTTTGAGGTAAGAACCTCGACCCCCTCCGAGACAGAATCCTGGCTACGCAGTCGCTGAAAACTTTTGACGAAAAACCAGGGGTTCCACGAAAAATGTCAGCATTAAAAAGGATAAAAGGATTCTAATAATCAAAGAAATGAAGAAAACCTGGTTTAGAAAATAAGATTGTGACAAAAAAAGAAAAGCTGAATTTGGCAAGCGATAAATAAAAAATGCTAGCAGCAGAAAAATTCTATTTGTTTAATTTTCTATTCTTTTGTTCTTGTTCAGAAAATTTTTCAAAAAGAGATTTTTTGGTTACTCATTGTTTAATTTTAATGTTGCTCGATGTAAATGAAGTTGCTTTAAATTTCTGACTTAAATAAATCAGAGCACATTAGAAGATACTCTCTATTTTATTTTATTTTTTTTTTTTTGTTAAAATAACTGTCCGTTATTCGGAGGGTGTGCTATTCAGACTCTAATAATGTGGAAATACCTATACATATAAAGGGACTGGGACTTGGAAGAAATGTTTGCTATTTGGGAGGTTTTACATAGATTTTGTTTTGTTGTGCAAAAAAACATACTTTTTGATTTAGGTTACAGTTATTTCTTAATTGTTTTTGCTAAATGTTTGATAACCTTTGATGAAACTCATTTTGTCACTCTCTTGGTGTGTAAAAATTTGACCACCTCTTTTGAGGGGTGCAGCATAGTTAAAGTGAGTTTCCTATATTTTTCTTTTAAAAAGTTCCTAACAAAGTGTAAGTATAATTAGTTTCAGATTTTTTTTTTTTTTTTCAGAATTTTTATTTTTTTTTTTTAAATTGTTGATTGGAAAATGTCAGTTTTTGGAAAATCACCTATGTATTAGGAAAACGGTCATTTTGTCCCGCACGTGACGCCTCATATATTTCATTAAAAAAGGATACTTTAAAATATTAATGAACAAATTACAAACTAATGTGTGATTTCTTAAGCAAAACATTTCGCCATTGTTATTTGAAATTATTACTCTTTTAATGAAATCGTCACGTGCGGGACAAAGGGTTGTTTTTTTTTCGTGGAATGGCCTATTATAGATAGACGAGAAAGACGCTCGTCAAAGTATGACGGGTCAAAATTGCTTCTGCATTTTTACGAAGCCATTGCCTTTTTGGTGATATTTTGATAGTTGAAATCTTAACTCTAACTCCAGTGGAGGATTAGTCCTAAACTCCAGCAGGTAGCGTTCATTGTTGACCATTTTTTCGTTTCTTTATTCCCCTGACATGACACAGTCTCACCAGTAAAACAGTTACGTCATCGGATCGAGTTCAGCCTTGTCACAATAAAACCTTTCCCTGCATGCTAAACATTATCAAATTATCATGCCGTGGCGCGAGTTTCATTGTTGAAACACGTGGGTTACTCGATCATCGACTTGTAGAATATATTACCGCTTATAGTGTTTATAACTTACATCCATCATGATAACTAAATAACAATTTCCGTCTGTTGAAATCAGAAGACACTTATTTAAAAGCAAATCTTTTATTGAGGATGTTATAATGTACAACATGAATTTCATGGCTACGAGCTTTGTAGCTAACAAAATTAACGGCATAACCTTCTAAAAAAACACACCTAGTTTCCTTACCTTATAAGTACGGAACATTTGCATAATTCAGAATTTTACCGTTCACGGTTTACAGTGATACTTTTCACTTTAAATATATAAGAAAGAATATGCAAATGTGTTTACTTTCAAATGTACGTACGAAAAAAAAAACCCAATCAAATAAATTAAATAATTCTAACACGGCTATTATATATATAGGAGGATATGTGCAGATTTCAAGCAGCAAACACCCTCTAGAACCCCCACCCCAATTCAAAAATCTTCGAAAGCGCAGTCAATATCATGACCCGCCTGGTTTGCACACCGCGATAAATATTATTACTGGAGAAGGAATATCCGAAGATGAATTAAAACCGCGGCGACAACAAAGGGCTGTCGAGTCTCCGTCCGTCTCAACAAAAAGTCGACCTTCCGAAAACAGCTGTTATTACAAATTTGCATCGAATGACCTCGCCCTTCATTGTGCTTCATCTCGTCAAACAATAGTCGAAGCGGTGACGCTCCAATGACAACTTCTCAGAAGCGACACATTTAAATCACTTGAAAAAGAAAGCTTCGGAAACCGGTTCACCCATCTGGCTCGGATATGCACATCACGACGGGCTGTTTTGTTTCGAATTATTCTCTTATTTTTTATGCAGGCTTGATATTATGGCGATCCCTTTACTAGTCCCGGCAGATGATCTGTGGCGGATTTCCCTAACTAATAATAACCCTAATGGAAGAGTTATACAATGTAGCAGATGTTGATATAATAGTAGCTAAGATAGGTGTGAGTGATGAAACAGGTTTCGCAAAAATTAATGTGTTTTTTTTTCCCTTTGTAATTTTTCACGGAACTTTCAGTGATGTATTTTAACATGCTAATGAGTTGAATCTCGGTGTTCTCGCCGTGAATACGGAAGCTTCCCTTTCTTTGCGGCGCAAAAAGAAAAATACTAAAATACGAAAAGGAATGTTACACGAATCCAGTTTGTTGTTTTTCATGAGTCGCAGTAATATTGAGGTAATTTTTTAGCGGCGCTATAACATATAGTAAAGACGAATTAAAATATAGCTAGTAGAAATATTTTAATGGATATTTTGAATCAGAAGCGATTTGCATTTTCTGGGAAGATTGATGAGTCAGATAACATTAGAATCATGCTCACCTTTTTGTTTTTACTAGCAATGTTTTGTTTTACTTACTAATGTTTGATAATGAGAGTGTAATGAACTTTCCATCCAGATGTGTCCCGAATTTGAATGTGTATATGTATGCACAATGCCCACACACAGTGAAATTGTATCATATACGCACATATGCAGGGTGATCCAAAAGTCAGGACCAACTTTAAAAATGAATAATTCGAAAACGAATAAAGATAAAATGATTCAGTTTGCATTACACGGATGGAACAGAAACTGGGTTTTGTGTGAAAACAAAACAAAAATAGGTCTGTTTTCGACCAACAGATGGCGCTCAGTGGCGTAGCTAAGGGGGGGGGCAGAGGGGGCGGTCCGCCCCGGGCGGCACTTTTCTAGGGGCGGCAAATTGACTCTTTTGATGTGGAAAAAAATGTATTTTTCAAATAAGGAAATTATGGTTTCAATCTGTTTCTGCAGGCAAAAAGAAAACCTCTTCTTGAAGCACTCAAAAGGGCAAAATAACTTTTCTGGGGCATAATGAACAAGTTAATTATTCCTGAAGTTTTCAACTATTCTAAGAAAGTGACACCACAAACGAAGAAAAGTGCGGCTCAAGTCATTTCAAAACAAAATTTCCCAGAAAAATAGGCGTGTTTCAACACTCAAATTTATGATTGAAAGCTTGATAATAATAAAAAATTCTCTACCTGACTTGAGCCGCACTTTTCTTTGTTTGTGGTGTCATTTTATTGGAAGAACTGAAAATTGAAGGAATACTTAAAGATTCCATTCTGACCCAGAAAAGTTTTTTTTGTCCTTTTGAGTGCATTATGAAACGTGTATAGTACTTTTTTTAAAAATTTGTTATTTGGACTGTAGAGGTTACTTCAGAAAGACGAAAACAATGAACTTTTCCAATTTTTGTTATAAGAAAAATCTAATGCAGGGTTTTGTGGGAGTTTCTTGAAAGCCTGCTCGTGAAACAAAAACTTTTCCCTTTTTTTACTTCAGAAAAATGGTGACAAGAGTAAGAAAAAGAGAAGAAGGTATAAAATGTTACACGAAACATTTTATTGCTCATCACACTTTATATGTGTCAGAGTTTGCTTTCATTTCCCACTCCTTACAAGAGTTCTCTTCTTCAAACGAAGTATAAGTGATAAAGATAGTTCAGAAATACGTTTTTAGACCTCAATGTTGAAAAAATTTCTGGGCAGAGCCCCTAACCCTGCCATTTCCTTTAACGTAGCAAACACAGCCAAAAAATAAAAAACAATATCTTTAACTCTGAAAACTTTCCTGAAGAAAACCCCCACCCTCTCTTGTAAAGTCTCAACATCTAGCTTAAAATTACGTTCTTAAAGCTTTGATACTTCAATATCAATTTGTAAAAACAGCATTTGAACCCTGACTGTCCTTGATTTTCTAACGTGATCAAATATGACCTAAAATACGTTTTTAGGACTTCAATTTTTGGAATTTTTCTGACAGAAATATCTTAATCACCCTCCCCCTCTCTCCTAACGTCTCCAAAAATTAAAACTGCGTTTGGAAAACTTCAATTTTGAAAAATTTCCGGGGGAAGAACTCTTCACCCCTTTTCCTAACGTCAGCAAAGATAGCCCAAAATTTTCTTTCTTAAAAATTTGCGTGACTAGGAGAGCTCGCTAACCCTTCCTTCTGACAGATAGTCTAAAATGAACTTCAGCTTTAAGAATGATATTTAGAGAGAAACATACCTCTCTCCCCCTCTTCGTTCTAACATTATGAAACAAAGACCAAACTCTGACGTCAACTACGGAAATTTTTCAGGAAAAAACGCCTGGCTTCACAACATTTTTTATGCCATTAGAGAACCCCTCAACGTCACCAAAGACAGCCTAGAATTGCGTTTTTGAGACTTCGATGCCGAAAAATTTCCGAAGAAAGAACCGGAACCTTCCCCTTTTAACCAAACCACCAAAGATTTCCTTAAAATTGATTTCAATTTTAAAAACATTTCAGTAAGAAACCTCAGCGTCCCTCTCTCTCCTAACGCCTACAACTGCGTTAAAATAAGCATGAAATTGCGTTGCCAAAGATAGCTTAAAATTGCATATTTCAGAGCTTAAAATTTTCGCATTAAGTATCCGACCATTCCCGATTTTCATGACTTCTCATAAGTAGCCTAAGCTACATTTTAAAATTTCGTAAAATTTTCTTTCGTTGCCCATCGATCCCCTAACGTCAACATAAAAACACTAAAAAAGACTAGTTTTGGAAAAAAAATCGGGAGCAAGTCCGACGAGCCCTTTCTAATAACCTTACTAAAATTGCGGTTTTTGACTTAAATTAAGCAATTTTCTCCAAGTGTGGGCCCTTCCCCCCCCTTTTTTTCTTTTGAAAGTATATAGAAAGTAATTAAGTCTTATTTTTCTTCAATTAAATTTCTAGTTTTAATTTAAAACCTTTGACAGTTTTATGTTTTTGCTATTTCACAACGAAAGGGTGGCAAATTGAGGTACCGCCCCGGGTGGCAAACACAGTAGCTACGCCACTGATGGCGTTATAACTTTATATTTCTCCATAATTCTTATAATAGTAGTTTAAGTAAGAGGGTTTCTCAACTAGAGGATTTTCTCAACTATGGAAATCATTTCCATGCGTGTAAGCTTCGAATACCATTTCCTGCTGCCGTTGCTTATTTTTATATCGTTTATGGCTTTGCAAAATCCTACATCAGAAACCCGACAGCGCCATCTGCTGGTCGCCAACAGAACTATTTTTGTGTTGTTGCCAGACAAAACCCGGCTTCTTTTTATCTGTATTCGTGTTCGAATTATGTATTTTTAAAGTTAGATCTGACTTTAGGATCACCTGGTATATAGCTCACCGGTGATCATTGGTGGCATATTTAAAAAACGTAATGATTTTGATTTAAAACCTAAATTTATCATTTTCTGACTCCAAAACTCGCATAAAGTTAGTTTAGATGATTCGCGTGTGTTGGCGCATAAGTCATGCAATTAACAGTGACGCATCATTAAAACTTTATAATTTAGAAGAAAAAAAAATCCAAACTACTCTGCGGTGGGAAGGTAAATTACAGTATCTGCAAATTTTTCATTTTTCATATTTTTGAATTTTTATCATCTATTTTACTTTAGCTTTATTATAAAAGCTTGATTATTTGGTTTCTTCTGAAAATAAAGCACTAAAAAAACGTTAAATTACAACATCTTCATATTCTTAGTCTGGATCCCGAAACGTGTTTCTTCAAATATCTCAAAAACTCATTTCTGCAGATACTGCCGTTTATCTTCTCACGGCAGTATTAATTTAAAGTACACAACAGGGTCGCAGCCGGAAAGGAGGACCAAGTCGGCCAGTGCCCGTACTGGAAAAAGGTTTGCCCGAGCAGAGAGAATCCTGCATTTATTCTATTTAAATTGATATGTCTTCCGATAAGAGATAATGAGACTAATAAGAAACAAAAAAAATTTTGCATTTTAGATTACCAATTTTATAATGTCCCAAGACATCGGTACAATTGCAGCTTTAAAAACTCCACGCACGCCTATGCCTGCAGTTATTCTTAAGAACTCTGGAGCAACAAGTTATAATCGTAATAATTCAACCGTAACAAGCAATGGAAATTTTTGGTTGCACATAAGAGCGTTGAGAGTTAAGTAATTAGATGCTGCTAATTCAAAAAATTTCTGAGGGCCAAGTGAAAACGAAAACATCTTTTACACCCAACAATTTTAATAATAAAATGATAAATTTCTAAATTTTATACAATGGAAATTTTTATTCATACATAAAAGTGTTGGGATCTTGTGGTTCAATGCTGCTAATTCGAAACCTTTCTGAGAACCAAGTAAAGACATCTTTAATTTTTTTTTTTTTTTTTTGAAAAACTATATTGCTGCAGTTTACACGCAACAACTCGAAAAACAAAATGAAAAATTAAAAATTTCTTAATCTTATGCATAATTTACTTTAACGTATGAGTTAAATCTCTGTATTCAATTAAACGAATAGTCGACGTAATGATTTAAAAGCAAAATTTTGATTTAGAAGCTAATTTTCTATCGCCCCTCCTATAACCGACCAATTGTTTATTGGTACCTCCGGGCCTGCTACACAAACCAACTAGTAAGTACTCGAAAAATATCATATTTTACGTGTACTGTATTCTTCGAGACTAAACCAATTCAAAATAATGTTGTGTAAAATCTTGATGCGTGCGTGTTTATTCATTTACTTGTTGCTAAGAGTGACTTTTTATTTGTGACTATCTAAGAGTTATTGAGAGAGAAAGAAAGAGAGCAAGGGCAGATTTTTCAGCTCGGAAACTAGTCTCACTTAAAGTTTAGATTAGACTTTCAGATATCTGCTTAAAATTTAGCCATGAAGCGTATAAACATTACTGAGTTATTTAGTTGCATTCAAGGATTTGTTGGTTACGTTAACCAGAATTATTAATATTCAAGAAGATAAAATTTCCTTAACGTATAATATTACATAGTTTCTTGTTTATATGTTGCATCAATAGGGTTGAAACATTTTAAGCAGTTCTCTTTTTTATATATGTATTTCGGATAACATATATAAATACACAAATATATATTTCTTTACATACATATTACATATATAAATATAGATTTCTTTTTTAACTTTTCAAATTGAAACTTTGAAAGTTTCCCTTTGAAAGGTTTTTTCATGCTTTAATACTTTAATATGCGCATGTATAACTTCAGAAAATTATGGCAAACATTTGGTGTCATTTTCAAGTTTTCTGCTTTCAAATTTCATTTGCTGACTTTTTAATGCAAAAAAAAAAAGTTTCGCGATACGGCATTAAATACAATTCTGTGGTAAACATGGCGTATGCAAAACATTGCATCCAACTATGATTCAAGTATAAAGAAAAAGTATTTAAAAACATGAGTTCTTTATTATCACTTTAAGAAAACTTTTCGAACTCCCTTTGATGTCGTGTTTCACTGCCTTTACTGAAAGGAATCCGCATTAAGTGGTTTTTTCGAATTCCATAACTTTTAATTAACGTCATGCCCACGAGACATATATCTGTTTAGCTTTTAAAATTTTTTTAAAGTTTTTAACTAGTGTAAGTAATGAATAGCTCAAGGTCATGTAGCTAATCAATGCTTCTATGGCTGACAGCTGAAGATACCAGAATGTTTATGAATGATTTTAATAATTTTAATAAAATAAGAGAAAAAAATTGAAAAAGTTCTGCTTGACGATGGTGCCCCCCCCCCCCCTCCCGCTAAAAAAAAACCCTGACAAATTAAATTTCTGAATATCCGTGTACAAATCGTGCAGTTCTAAATACACTTGATTGCTCATTTTCTGGCCATTGAAAAGCCCTTTCAGAAATTACTCCTTAAAAAACTACTTTCCAGGAAAGGTTAGCATAAAAAGGAAAACAATTATAACTAAATATTTGCGACTTAATTTTTATTTGCATTAAAAAAAGCATTTGCAACTGCTTTTGTGTGAAAACTAAAGCACCAAAATATAGGGGTAGCAATTTACTTATTTTTTTGCAGCTAAAATAATATGAATAAATAAAACTAATGATTTTAATCTTAAAACTTTAGGACGGGAGTAAGAAAAAATAACCATAATAATCATTTGTAACAAAACATTGTTTGCAGCTATTATAGTGCCAAGACAGCTATTAATATTCTATGAAAAAGGAAACCATTTGAATTCACAATACTTTGATTCAATCAATCCATGTATAATTTTTGTCAATGATAACTTGATGGCGAAGTTTTAATCTCATAACTTTTCTATTTCTTGAGGCAAAAACTAAAAGTAAACACTCTGTCACAAAAAAAAAAAAAAAAAATATGCATCCAGAATAAAATAAGCTACCTTCACGGAACTCGACAGGAATGTATAGTCTGGTAAGAGACATGCATCAAGTTTCAACGCCACGGAATTAAGGGTAAGCACGCTATGCGCATATCAGATGCGCAGCTAGGAGAGTTAGAAAGTAGAATTGATCATGCTGTATTGCTATTCAAAAGAATGTGTCGACTTGAATGGACACTATTGTGACCCGAGATACCTTTAAGACGTAACCAGTAGCAATACGAATAGTTGTTGGACTTTGAGGAGGGGTCTCAGGTCGATCGCACATGCGTATCGGCCACCATCTCAGTCGAAGCGGTATGGTAGTTGCTCAGTATTGGCGACTGCTGACCACATAAGGGGTAGTACAGCATTGCTTAGATTATTAATTAGAGAATCCCAAGAACAGAAAAGAGAGCGAGGACCGCGCAATTAAAAAAGCGTCACTTTTGCGCAAACAATGTCGCCAGCGTCCGTTGTGGGTTCGATGCCAGTCGATGGAAGATCTTTCGTGTTCGTTAAGGGTTACTGGGGCACGTTAATTATGCCCTGGTCATAAAATCCTCCAAATGGGGTGCTGGACCAGGGATAGCTCAACTTTTGATTTGGATCAAAACACAGAGCTGTCTTTAGGGACCCATTCAACCGGGTAAACCACAAATAGTGGCCGGTACGAGAGATCCTGGATTGCGATACGATATGATATCCGGTGGTTCCCGGAAAATCATTCGGAGACGATTGGCCGGCGCTGGCATTCGGAACAGCACCCACTAAGACGCCTACCACTGATCCCGCATCAAGGGCAGTGTCGATTGGTTTTTTGCCGAACTCGGGCAAGGTGGAATGTGACTTACTAGAGACGTGTGATCTTCAGCAATGACTCCTAATTCAGTCTCAGTGCCAATGACCTACGCTCACGCCTGTGGGAGAGGCCAGGCGAGCGGTCACCAGTCCTCTCGCCAATCGAACACATTTGGGTCGTGCTTGGAAGGTAGCCGCAGCCATCCCAGAATACTGGTGCTCAAATGATCTTCTGCAGGGGTCCATAAGTGACCTACTAGCTTTGATTCCACGCCTGTTTCTGCTTGCATAGTAACCAGAGATGACTTCACAAGTTACTGATTTGTAACCTTTTAAAGGTCATAACTTCTTAATAAAACGATGTTTTGTGCAGAATTTTTTATCTTTTGGCTTATCTCCTCATATACCACATACAGGTTAACATTCATGATAATATCTCGTTTCCTTCTGGGTGCATATATATATTTTTGGTGACTAAGTTTATTTGGAATTAATGTAACTTTTTCCATTTTTCTTTGCCAAAAAAAAACCGAGCTGATGTGTGCATCACATGACTTCCTTTTACTCCAATTTAATGTCATTTCCTCATTACTGGCAACTTTAATGTGATTCAATCAGTGGTTGGAAAAACTACTTTTTTTTCTGGCGAACTACAACTACAACTACTTTATTACAAATGTAGTTAACTACAACTACTTTTTTCAAAATGTAGCAACTACAAACTACTTTTGAAAAGTAGTCGCTACTTCGCTACTTTTAAAAAAATAAATAAATAAAAATCATACACATACACATCGTTTGAGGACTGAAAGAAAAAAATTAAAAAACTGGTTTAGTTAATAAATTGGCTCATTTGAAAATGGAATATTCCTAAGAATTACTTATAATTTCATTCCTTTACCGAGCCAATTTGTCATTCCAAACATTTTTCACGAATATTTGCTGCAAAAAAAGATTTAAAAAGTTGAAGGAATTCATCCTTCAAGTTATTAATTCTTGACAGTGAATATTTCATTCAAGAAGTTCAACTCGGCTACTTGAAAATGTAAATATGTTGATTCAGTCATAATTTGATTAAAATTTTATATAGAAATACATATATGTCCATAAAATTGATTTAGTTGGTGAAAAACATCTTTTAAACAAAAGAGAAAATCTTTAACTTTCATTATAGGAGTTAATTTTACAGGTACTTATATTTTGTAGGAACTAGTTAATTAATTTTGAGTTTCAAGCTGGGGTCAGGATCTGGATACGATCTCCTTTCTTACGTTACTGATAAAATGAAATAAGAGCATTTTTCAATTTTACCAAATGACCTCAAAAACTTACAATATTTAATAATTGACATTTATTTTGTTTATATATCGACAGTCAATCAGTAAAAAAAAAAGAAGAAAGAAAAAAGAAATTTTAAATATATCCCAAACGGTACGAGTGCTTATAATAAAATATCTATAAATATCCGAAATATAAATAAAAATGCTTACTTTACTTCAATGTGCAAGAGTCGACTCGCACAAAATGTCTAAATAGCGAGTTTTTCCCGAGCAACGATTTTGGAGCTAACGCGAATCCCTCACCCCATCACACGAAAATTTTCGGAAGGGAATCGCAAGGATTAAGTATCAACTTCTTTATTGGGTACTAGATATTAGTTTCATGAATGGACTTTCCTTTTAGCATCACTGAAAGCAAAAGTACTCCACACTGTACTAGTCGAAATATCGCTTTGTTAATTTACAAATTACCACTCCGCATCTTTTTAATTCTAAATATGAAGTTGATGAAACATTATTTCGCATAAACGGGCTGTTTATCTAAAGTTTTAAAAGGAATGATAGAAAGTTTCTGACAACTAATGAAATTTAAAGATTTCCAATATTCTTGCACTACTAAAAAGTGCGTCGAATATAATTACTGTATCTACTGTACAGTACTGTTGCAGTGCTGCGTTTTATTTTTGCTGCATACTATACGTACCGTACTGTTTGATTTTATGCCATTCTTTCCTATTGATTTTGAGCACCCTAACCGTATTTTTATTCAATAACAAAGTTTCTTTTCAAATACAGTAAAATTCCAGTTCTCTACGTTTAAATTCGGAAAAATGAAGTTAAGAAATGGGTTAAAATAGTTTGTGTGTGTGTGTGAGGGGTGTTTACAAATTTCTAAAATAATTGGTATGGTCACAAAAAAAAAAAAAAAAAAAAAATCGTATCGATACTCTTTTCTTCAATGCGAAATTTCAACCTAAGTAGGGAGTCTTGGAACGCATCCCTCGCGTAAGTTGATATTCGACTGTAAATACCGATGACATTCATACCTTTTTGCTTAGCAGGCAAATTTTGCACGAAATGGAAACATTTCTGTTATCGTACATTTCTATGACATTGTAATATTTATTGTTAGCCGACCAGGGCAGTTCAGTGTCATTCTCTACAGTAGCTTCCACATTAGGAGGATATTTTGGCACAATAATCTCATTGACATCTAAAATGTTCATCCACAGGACATTCTCTGCTGACAGAAAACACAAACGGGGTACTACTTGGCAGTTATAGCTTATTCTTTTCTTTCTAAGTCATACTCTACTGAAGGCAAATATTGGGGAAATGTGAACATTTCGATGCCAAAGGGGTCTAACAGATAGAACATATGGCGTCAAAATATGTCTGATGTCAGCTCGTATTTTTCAGATTCTTTTTTTTTCGAAACTTTATTTAAAAGTAGTTTTCAGAAATCGCTACAAACTACTTTCTTTTGCTGCGAACTACTCGCTACTCTACTTTTTTTCAAAAGTAGTGCGCTGCACTACAAACTACTAAAAAATGTAGCTACTACAATAGCGTCGCTACTTGTAGCGCGCTACTTCCAACCACTGGATTCAATAGTTAACTTTCTAAATATCACCAACATTGGCCAAGTTGAAACCAGATTAAAAAAAAAAATATCACCAAATTTGTCGCCAAGTTGCGACAAAACATGGCGACCAAAAAACTGGCGATATATCGCTAAGTGTCCGCCAAATTATAACACCAGTTGAGTTTACATCGAAATTTCCAATGATTTCTCCCAAAAAGGGGCAAAAGACCCCTTTAGAAACACCCGAACGCAATCAAAACGGGAGGGGAACAGCTAGATCCCACTAGGAGTCTACGTACCAAATTTCAACTTTCTAGGAGTTACCGTTCTTGATCTATGCGACATACATACGCACATTCGCACATCCGCACATACGCTTATACGCACATACATACATACGTACATACAGACGTCACGAGAAAACTCGTTGTAATTAACTCGGGAATCGTCATTATGGATATTTCGCGTGTCTATACGTTCTTAGGCACTTAGCCACTTTTGGTCGAGTTGAAAAAAAATTTAATATTCATTTAGGGGTGAGTAAAATGGAAATTAAGCTCGATTTTTGAGTGAAAATTTTTTCGCGAATACAATACTTCCTTTTTTATAAAAGGAAGTAAAAAGGTGTTATTGGTTTAGACATAAAAAAGTTTTAATTGCTTCCGTAGGCACAAGAGTTTCTATTAATTTTTATTTTGAATAAAAAAAAAAATAACAACATAAAAATAACTGAACCGAAAACCCCTTTCAGTACACGTTTTACAACAAAATCTCTTCTCAATTCGAGTTTTCCGATGCAAACCCGTTTCTAAGATCAGGTTTTACATATGCTTCAAATTTTTCCATAGGTGCTAATTCGCAGCTTTTTAAAACTCAAAAATGAATAAATGCATTTTTTATAATAAATTAAATAATTATTTTTTTTCTTTTAAACGAGTTTTCTTATTCAAAAACGTGCGGTATCTCCTCGGTAAAATCTCTTGGTAATATCAGTCAAAACTGCAATGGATGTACTAACACATGTTGGCATTTTCATGACTTTTTTATTTATTTAAAAAATTCAACCATTGATTCTAAAAAATTTTCGTCGTTAAAGCTTGGGTCAATCACATCTCACATAAAAAGAAAACGTACAACAAAAGAAAGCTGACATGCTTATTCAACCTATTCGAATGCTTTTGTTCATGTTAAAAGGAAAAGAAATGTGTTATCGGCTTCATCTTTTACTTCTTTAAAAACACACAATAACAAAGACGTCAAATCAACTCTCGATTCCATCTGATACTTTTTGAAAGGAGCAAGTGCCTTATTGTTTGTACAGCCGTAATATGAAAGTCGTTCAACTTCTTCAAAGCCCGGATCACGCGTATTTATTTGATTTAATACCGTAATAAGTTAGAAAACATTTCTTAAGCTGACCACATGTTTGTAAAAATTTTGTAAAAATTGCAAATCAATAACTTTAACATGAGTAATTTTTGTAAAAATTTGGATTGAAATGCTACCAGTAAGTAATCAATTTATTTTAGCTATTTTGTTTGTTATGGGAACACGCTCTTTTCCGTGGACAAAAAGAAATAGTTGAACTTTTTTCCTGACAAATTAAAACTTTCGCAGTGAAGATTTGCTGCCAGGTTTTGAATTTTGAATTTTTTTATTATTATTTTTTTTAACGAAGAGAAGTCCTAGTTTTTCGAATTTTCTATGTCCTATTACTCTATGTTTCTAAAAGCTGCATGAATCAATCATTTATGGTTTTTGTCAAGGTAAATATCATGAAAAAAGAACCCATTAATCGTTATTTTTAAAAAGTTATGCCATGATATATACATGAAAGAATCATCAAAAAATAAACAGTAACAAACGTACGTAACTGCATTGTCAATAAATAAAGGATGCTGTTATAAAAATGAAGCATTATAAAAATAAAATCTTTTAAAGCTGACAAAATTAAAATAAAAACACTCCAAATGAATTTAAATAGCATTGGAAAAGAAATTCTCTAGTTAGATATGATAATACAGTGCCGCAACCAGAGGAGGTTTTCCTCTTTCCTACGACATTTTTTTTCCTTAAAAACTATTTTCTAGTTGCAACATTATGATAAGCAATTATCATTCAGTGCCTCGGAGCAGAACATACCGTTCACCACATAAAGTAGAATTATCTACCTTCCAATCACAAAGCAAGAAACGGACCACGTGACTCGCAATCTACCAATCAAAGAATAGGTTTTGAGAAACGCTATACTTTAGGCAAAGTGCAGACAATAAGCTAACTTTATTGCTTTAAAAAAAGGTCTAATGTGTTAGAAGACATTAATATTCATTGAGCAAACAAATACCTTCAAGTCCCTCATCTGTGTGATTGTGCAACATTCAACTTGTATAATTTAATGTCTTGGAATGGCACTCAGAAAAATTGAAGCAATAGAACAGAAAAGGTAGTTTTCAAGAAAAATAGTTAAAGAGAAAAAATTGCGTTTTACAGTTGAATGAATTGAGTTTGATGCATGAAATCGAATTTTAATGCCTTTTCTATAATTTTTTTTCTCTAGTTTTTTAGCCATGCCCGTTATTGAGAAAATAATGTTTTGTTCATTCTGTTTTGTTAAAAATAAGCAAATGCTAAAATGATCAAAAATCCAAAACATACAATATCCTTTACGTAACAGCAAAACTCTACCCATACCAAACTCTCCACCCATTTGATCCATTATAACTGTGTCTTAAACTAAATTCTGAAAGGAAAAAAAAAAAAAAGAAAGAAAACGGATGTATGTGCTTACATTACGCACGTTAGAAGTTGTAATTCTTAACTTCATATTATTTGTATGATTTTTCATTTCATGGTTTAACGGAAATTATGCATCTATTGACACAACACTATAAAGTAAGATTTTAACCACTCTTTTTAAATACATAATAGAAAAGAAATATTAAAATGCAATTTTTCATTGGTTCCATCTTTGAAAATAAATGATTTCAATAAATACGAATCAAATATTTTCTCAAGTACCCTACTTGCCCTTGCGGAAATTAGGGCCTGAAAAAAAAATGGTGTTAATTATTTAAAAATTCACAATGAGACAAAAGTTCAGTGATAAGATTGAAGAGAATTACCAGAGAAACAGAACCAGTTCTCACAACCCGCCTCATTGAAAGTATAAACTTGAGTATTAAAAGAGATTAAGCATAAAATTTCCAATTCGTAACAAAAATATATTTACTATTATTTACGTTCAATTAGTAGGTAAATACCTAGTTAAAACAGAAGTAAAATACGTAAAATCTCTCTTTACAACGATTACATCAACGTTATGAGTACTCATGTTTCCCAAGTTCAAAGTGCTGTATAAGAGGCATAAAAGTGGTATCTGGAAATTTAAATAAAAATGTTTCGTTAATGGGGTCTGATATCTTAAATTATGTGATGATATTAAAAAAAAGTAACTCTTTAATTTACCAAATTATAAAATTAAAAACAAAAAATGATTTAAGGTGATGAGAGGAACAATTAGCAAACACAACCTTCTTCTAAAGGTATTGTTAATACAATTCTAATTTGAAACTAGGTAAGAATGAGTTGCTTACCCATTTAGGCTCGTTTTCTGATGTTCTTCGCAGTAGAATAACTAAATTCCGTGGGTGTTGAATAGAAATACGCCTATCATGACAGCACATGTATTTCAATGATATGATCACTCACACATAACTATGTGTACACTTTTCTACAAATACATTTACAAAATTAACTTATTTTCATGATAACACATAACACTTCGTCCCACGCTCACAGTTCAGTTTTTTATTTATAGTTCGCTAAGTCTCTGATCACGAGAGTTCTTTTTTGGTAGGAGCTAGTTTAGCGCCTTCTACGCGAGGTCGTGATAGAACATTCAGGGCAATTTTAGTAATCGAGTGCAACTTCTTTCGATGTCTTTTTCGAAAGCGACGTGCATAGAAATCGCCTTCGATTCACTAATCGGCTATGAATTTCGTCACGTGACTGAGTTGAAAACGAGTATGAAGTTAAACCCGAGACGTGCTACAATCGAGCTGATTATGTGTACCTAAACCATGTTGTCAACAGGATTGTGAGTCGGATTGAGTTTCGGGAAAAGGCACAGCCCGATTAATATTTTTGGTGACCCTAGGCCAAACACTTCTTAACCCCCCCCCTGTAACCAAAAGTTATAATTTTATCCATTACAAACATTGCAATTTGGGGTCCCCTAAACTCCAGGGTCCCTAGGCCAAGGCCTAATTGGCCTATTCAGTAACCAGGCCCTGGGTAAAGAAGTCGACGGCTTTAATATTCCAAGAGTTGGAGTATGTTATTTTCCTTTCGGAGTCCGTAACTTCACCAGGATTGTGGTGTCGGAGTCAGACTGAGTTTCGTGTAAAGGAATCGAAGGCTAAAAACAGCCAAGAGTCAGAGTCTTTCATTTTCCGTTCGAGTTCGCAACTTTCCAGGGTTATGAAGTTAGAGTCGGAGTCGGACTGCTTTTAGAGTTAAGGAGTCATAGTTCGAAGGCTTTAAAATTCCAAGAGTCGGGGTCGGTTACTTTACCTTCGATTCCGCAGCCCTAGTTGTGAATACGCAAGTATGGTGTAGCAATTGTAGAGAATGTAGTTTCAAAACTTGAATATTTTAAAACCTTTATTTTTATTTATTTACCTATTTTGTTCGCATCAGTAATCTCAAATTAGTAATGCCACTGCATGCTGGTAAAGACGATATCGGGTACATTGTATTTCTTTGAATTAGTAGTTTTCAAAGATTTCTGACTTTTGGCAAAAGGTGCCAAAGTTGCATTAATTCGTGTCACGAACTACACATACACAGATGCGGTGCTTCTACTTCTGCTACTGGAGGAATGTGCCAAAGAAGCCAAACGATGGATGATGATGAAGTGTTTAAGATTTGGAGATAACGCGTCATTCACTCTGGTGACATTTAAAGCCACTGGATGAACTTTTTATGGAATTATTGGCGTCAATTTGCTTTTTTGAGTAGTTGGCTTGCGTAGTTTCTTACGGCATGAATATTATTGTCGTATGCGATGAATATACTGATGGAAAACTAAACCAAAATACATAAATAGGGAGCGTAACTTCAAAGTTAACACAAGATAACATGATCTCGGTGTTAATATTAGATAGAAATCAGACAGACAGTTGACGAAAATTCATTAACTTAACACTATGAAATACCATTTTGGCAAACATTCTGAGTTTTTTTTCCAGCAGGCACCCATGCTTTAATGTGGAGTGAAACTTTTGGCAATTGGATCTGGTAATGTCATGCAAATTTTTAACTGAAGTGAATCATTTAATTTTTTTTCGCGTTGTTAGGGTAAAGTTTTTTTCCCCCCATGATTCACCTTTAAATTTCTACGTTTAACTTAAAGTCCACTTTTCATTTTGATGATTTTCTCAGAAGTTACTGGTCTATCAATTTGTTTGAAAATTACAGAACTTAACTTAAAATATTACTCCAGACAAAAATTTAGATTTTAGATACAACTCGTAATACATCATAAAGTTAAGAAATATTCTTAGCAGTAACTTCATGCTTCTTCTTTGGCAAATTTCAAGAAGTAAATTTTTACTGTGCAATGTATTTCAAGTAGATATTTATTTTCACAAAAGCCGTGTTTTACTGACAGGTAATTAAAATGATTTATCCCAGACCAAATTTTGATAGTGAATTTAAAGTTTTTATCAGTCGTTAACAGCATGGTTCGTTCCTGCTTAAAAACAAAGTTATGTAAAATAAAACTTTGGTTTTATAACGAGTGCTTTTGTGGTTCAGATTCTTCACCAGCCTAAAATAATGAATTTGTTTGAACTGAAATAAATTTCCAAAACTGCTTTTAAACTTTTAAAGCAGATGTCAGAGATAAACAAGAATAGTACATGAAGATTTCCATAAGTCGCAACAGAAATGTAGGAAAATGCGACAAATCTCCTTAACAATTAAAAGAAAAAGGATTGATTTTTTGTAGGATTTTTTTTTTAATTAACCATTTTCAATAAAATTTGAACATTTAAAAAATAAACTAAACGAATTGATAAACATAACTTAATGTTAAATTAATAACTTCTTAAAAGTACATTGAAGCAGTAGTGCAAAATTTGCCAACAGCACGCCTACAACCTTTGACAATAGTAGAGTGCCGGATATACCATGTGGCAAATGCGAGGGATCATAATAATACACGTTTCTCAAGTTCTTGTTTTAAAAGCGACGGACTAAGAGGGCTCCAAAAATGCAGTGCACAAACCTGTATATCCACCACTGTTGATGAATTACTTACCTGTTATACCTAATGGATATCTATAAATTGATCAATTTGCATGCTTCAAAACAGATAATACCATCAACTTCTCGATATTTTCTTTTGTTAGCGCTTACAAAACCAATTGTTAGAATTGAGTTTAATCTACGTTGTCTAGTAAGGTTGCATTTTAGACGGGTGTGGCTTTATTTATGTAGGTAGATAAATTATACAATGTGCTGCATTTCAGAGCTCTCTGCAAGGGAACAAAAATAATACACCAGCGATTTACTACGTGAACGTTTTGCATACAGATTTGACTTTCAGTTTTGCAGTGTGTGTCAAAATCTGACAGATATGAGAAGCACGGAAGGAAATCAGTTTTCTCTTTTTCTTAGAAGTAACAAAGCAAGCTGAACCAGATATTGTGGAAGGATACGTGAGAGGCCAGATTCTGATTTTGATTGAGAAATATAAACTTTTAAAATCGTCATACATTAGACGCTCTGATGCTCTTAAAATGTTTCGGAAAATTCAAGTTTTTCCACCTGGAAATTGATTTGTTAGTTTGGATTGATATTTAAAATTATTTTGCAAAAAATGACCGTATGATGATTACAAAAGAAACTTACTACGACGTACATAACGCATTTTTATTCGATCTTTTACTAAAGACATTCAGTTACAATTATCATTTCCTTAAAAGCTATACTTAATTTCATTCTATTCTATTCAATTCTTTCCTATTCAAACATTTAAATATAAGTTTTTAGTACAGAATTAGTGCTTAAAATTGAGTGCTTATGTCATGAAAACTAGATGCATTGTAAACACAGTAAAATTTGAAATAATTGCACAGTCCATCTCGTGGCAAACACTCGACAAATTAAGAGAAATCAGTTATTGTATAAACACGCCACTTGGAAAAATTGTAAACAAATAATGATTATTTGACAAAGAAAGCTTGTTTCGACAACGCTAGATTTTAGCAACCGTGGTTTCTCGTTTTCAATCGGTTTTGAAGTAAATTCTTCCTAAAAAGTATGCCAAGCGTCGTGACTTGGATCTCTAGTACATCTTCACAGATATACAGCTACAATTAAATGACAAGCAATACTATGTCAAGAGCACATTGTTTTCAGTAATTAAGAAATGCAAATCAAAATTCATCAACTTCTACGTAGAATTTTTGATTCTGGATTTGGTTTACCAATGCGTCATGAAGAAGAAAAATACACTAACAAATTTGATAAAATAATTCCATTAACTACTTTTAATGCTTAACTAAATAGTTAACTAAATTTAGTGCAGTAACTTTTATGTGTAGCGACAGTAACTGAGTTTTCAAGATGAAACTGAAAACTAGTTCTGTAGCACTGGCAGAAACATAAAAAGTGATATCGTGATGTTAAGCCAAACAACGATGCGTATGCGTAAGCAAAAAATCATCCTAAAATGAAAAATATGTCTCCTACCCACCCCTGATTTTGTTAATTTTCGTACTAATGTAATTTACATCTCGCATTGTTTTGTCGTTTCAAATCCTTAATGTCATGCTCAGTACTGTCTGACCACGGATTGTATGGAAAGACAAACATCCGTTTTACAGCCGGAAATGGGCGAATCTATTATTTTTCACCGATGTCAGCTTTTGCAGAAGCAGAGTCTCATTCAAATGAGCGGAATATGCGTATCAAATTTTTACTTTTCCCCCTTATTCACATAGATTCGTCTTACCTGGACATTTGAAAATTTCATGAAATCCGTGGTTGGACAGTAGTTTGAGTAAACGAAATGGGAAAAATATAATTTATACATTATTTGTTTTCTAGATTTAATAAATGAATTTTTTGAATTTAAGAGACGAAAATGTCCTATGGTTTATAAAGGGCTTGGTCAGATTGATTTTGTCTCCCTGCTGATGCATTAGAATTTTAAAATGCGTTAAAATAATTTTTTAAAAAATGTGAGAGCCGTTTCTTTGTTTGATGACAAAACTGAGAATCGGTGATTTTTACCTCCGCAAGTGCTGTAGTACTTCAGTAACTGTACATACGTCAACAATCCAGTAATAAGTGATCAAACAATTCTAACGTATTACAATATGAGAAAAATATAATTTTCAACATTATTTGTTTTCTACAGCTTATAAAATAAATTTTGAATTTAGGGGATACAAATGTCCCGTGGTTTTTAAAGTAGAATTTAGAAATGCGTTAAAAATAATTTTCTCAAAAATATAATGAGAGTTGTTTTTTTTTTGTTTGGTGGCAAAACAAAAAACCGGCGATTTTTTTTCCTCAGCATGTACTGTAGAACTTTAGTTACTGTACCTAAAAACGTCAACAATCTAGTGATAAGTGATGATAAGAAACAAAAGCTATTTACCTGATAATAGAATTGGAATTCCTACCAAAACCGAGCAGTTGACATCACGTTTATATCAATATTAATTCCTATCATGTAATATTTTAATCTTATCTTGAATGAGCTGATAAAAGAACATTGGACAATTGCTAATCATAATGAAACAAACTTCATACATTTCAGCAGAAGATTCAGGAATCTACAAAAGGATTTTGAAGCTTGTCAAAAAACAAAATTGAAGAACTGAAATGAAAATATTAGCTAAAAGGATGATTACTAACGTGCAGGTCATGTTTGATGATCAACAAAGCATTAATTTCAAAGTAGATTCTGAAAAAAGAATTTGTGCTGTTTACCAGAATATGCGAACGATACCAAGGGAATTGACAGTTAATTATTTGCAAGGTGTGGAAATATTGGATATCAGTCACAACAATTTAAGGTTAGTATTACTTACTTCATATAAATAAAACTGTTTGTGTGTGCATGTATGTATGTAGCTCATTGCTCATCTACGTTATGCTTCAAATATTCAACATGATTTATAGCACGGAAGCACTTTGAACGCTAAGAGTTTTTTTCGATATTTAAGACGATTTTGAACCTTTCGATTTTTAATTTTAAAACCATAAAGTTGCTAATACTAAAACTAATGAATTTGGTTGATTTCAATTTTTGCACAGCTTTAAAGCGCGTAAAAAATGCTTGAGATGTGATTCTTATTGAAATTAATGAGTAAATTAAAACGCTTAACCCATTTGTTTCTAACTAAAAAACGTTTGACTCCATGATAGATTCTGCTGTTGACAAAGAATTCTGTGAGGGAAAAATTATCAACATGGAAGACGAATGAATGAAATTGGAATATTTTCACAGCTCATAAAATTTCGTCTGCTTTTGGTACTTAATGAAATTGTACGTTTATTAAATAATAATTTTAAGAAATGCTCTAATTTGCAGAAACAATTCTTTAAAACGTAAGCTATTTAAGCAATAAATAAATACCTTTGTGCCGAAGAATAACAGGAAATATCCAACGTTTTTTAGCACAAATACACAGATTACTATCTGTGTATTTGTGCTAAACCAACGTTGGATATTTCCTGTAAGCTATTTATTTTTATTCTTCCAAAATTGGATTTTATTCTTCTTTGAACCATTTATCGTGCTTCATTGATGTGCAAGACCTAATAATTTGAAACAGCAGGATGTTCTTAAACAAAACGTTTAATTGGAGCAACTGAGTAAGTCATTTATTTGTTTAAAAGTGTGTAATATGACAAATCATTTGATTTCTTTTAATGGCTATGTGGTTGAGATTTTTTACTGTCATTTAATAAATTGTTTTATTTTATGATTGTAAAAACTAAAGATATATAACCACGGTACTTTCACATAGTAGGATAATTAATTATGACTCATGTTTTTATGTCTTATTTATCTTTTATATTATTGGAAAATGATGATAGGCCAATGGGAATTTTAGGCTATGGACGCCCTGTTACAAAATTTTATCTTTTCTTAAAATTTCTGTTTTTTTCCTTCTCTACATGGAGGACTTTTGTAATTATGCTTTTCACATGCATCTTAAACGAAAAAATGTATAGGTTTTCACGAGTAACATTTTTACCTGAATTTACAAATTTCTTAAATGGGAAGAATATATTTCTAGAAAATTTCTAACTACTAGACATTTTTTGATAAAAATGCTTCCAGTAATAAGACAGTGATTAATAGTTTTGCTAAAAACCAGGGAGAACATAAAAGATAAATAAGATGTCATCATGACACAAGGATCGTTTTCCCGGGTTTGACAAATTTGTTGGAACAACAGAACATAGTTATACGTTTGAATAATATTTATGTCTCATAATTTTTCGCTCCTGGTGAGAAAAATGTATTCTTGGAAATATTGTATCACAGCCAAGTTTCCGTTAAGCCTAACCCAAAGGATTTTTCATCTGAATAGTAACGTACAGAGGTGGAACCAGAGGGGAAAGAAGAGAAATATTCGCCAGAAAATGAATAAAGCATAGCGTTTCTGGAAACTGCGACGGGGTTTTTGAAAACAATCTCACGTGAGCTGCTGTTCCCATGAAAAATGTTCATAAATTGCGGGGATATGTTTTGATTATACATGAACAGTGTCGTGCTTATCCGTGAAAATTGCTTTCCTAGGCAAATATATTTTTAAACCTTGTATTTTCTTTTGAGTTACATTGTTGTTGTGCCAGAAGTGTCCTAAGATTAATGGAGATTCTTGATTTTTTGAGCTTGGAAGAAGGTGCGATTGGGTGATTATACTCAGTGTCGGATCTACGATTTTTACCTGTACAGAACCTTGAAACTGCCTCCCTTGCCCTTACTTATCTTCCTTCAAGTTTTTGTATCTAGAATCAATGAAAAAGACACACCATAGAAACGGGGTGAATTTGCTGTCCGGGGCATCGGCTTGCTCTTCCCTTGATTCGGCACTGACTGTAATCCAATGTTATGACCAGGTTCCGACAAATCCTTTCGCCAAGTCGCTCGGGTGACAAAGAAGCCTTGACGACTCTTTCCTTCAGAACGAGAGAAAGTAAAATGCAGCACGAGCAAGATTTTTAATCTAGCGAATTATCACTCTTTCTGTTGTCACAAAAAGAACAAGTAAATTGATATTTTGAAAGTAAAGTAGGTGCAGACCAAAGCATAATTGCGAATTAAAAAAAAAAAAAATTAAGGGTGTAAATTCAGTAGAAAAAAAAGTTTGAAGTTGCATCGAACTCGTAACAATATGTTTATCGTTTCATAGATACCTTCGCCAATTATGTCTCATTTTGATTGAAACCATAGACTAATAATAAGAGTAGACCGAGCTATGGCAACCCTTTTGCTGCTCATAAACCAAACCATGTGACTGGTGGATATCCTAGCAACAGCGGGCGTTAATCGTAGCAGACGACCAACGCCAACGCGAAATAAAATAAATAGAATTGATGGAACACGGAAGAATGATCTTTTATGGAGTCCGATTTGTAAATTTGTTATTCTAAGTTGTAAATATTTCGTTAATATAGTGAGTTTTTCGTTTAGATAGTATTGTGCATTTTCTTTAGTCAATTTCAATAACTCTCTAAGCAATAAAAGATGCAAGCGACCAAGAAGAATCAGCAAACGGTAAGACTTTTACCTACAGTTTCAATTTAAAATACCGATTAGTACATTTTTGCGTTAACGCAAAACGTTTACGCCATTTCGTTCACGCCAACGCTGACAGCTCCAAATGAAATAAAAGTTACCGAAAACTGATCAAAAACTATTACTAATGTCAAAATAATGCATAACTAAAAGAAAAACAGTTCAATCTCTGCACCTGGAAGTTTTTTTTAATGAAAACACATTGTCTTAAAATACATGTCGAGTGCCAATCTATAGATAATGCTGCCATCTAGCAACCATGCTGCCAAAGTCTTCGCCAAGCCCTTCCACTAGTCACATGATACATCTATGAACCAATTTTCTTCATCAGCAAGAATGAGAAAGCTCGGTCTACTCTTATTATTAGTCTATGATTGAAACTTTACATACCGCACAAAAAAAAAAAAAAAAAAAAAAAAAAACGTCTTACACAAACACACGCACAAAAATATCACCCCGCGCAAAAAAAGAGCGCACAAACACAACTTTGAGTGTCAACATAAAAATTAAGCACTGAGTTCATAAATGTTGTACTGATAAAAAAGTTCAGCAAAAAAAAAAAAAAAAAAGATTTTTGCACTTTTTGCAATTCTGAGAAGATTTAGATAGGGACTAGCTAAAATACCCGGCGTTGCCTGGGTCAGCAATAATTATGAGAAACAATCGTTACTTGCATTTTTTTTTCTGTTTTAAGTGAAAGAACTTAAAACACACCTTTTTGAAGTGATTTAAAATCTAGCTTCTTCCTTACTCATAAAACTAAAGTAGCAGTAAGTAAAAAGAGCAAAATAGCATTCATTTAGAAACGAAAACACGAAATTTAAGCGTATACAAATTTGAAGAATTTCCGAAATATGAAATTAAACTTTACATGTTTAAAAAGATTTATCTGTTAGTACTTTTTTTTTAAATCTAAAACCTTCTCTATATGGTTATTGATGTACGAACTGTTTTAAAAAATGTAGCCGCCCGTGTTCCCCTTACACTTGCTTTAGTTATTTTGGGAAATTTCAATTTTTGTGGGCACTTGGTGCGGTTTAAAATCTTACCAAATTTGCGAGAATCATTTTGGGACACTTTCGATAATACTCCCCCTCCTTACTAATTTTTATTATAGAAATATTGTTGCCAGATGCTGAGATACTTTTGGCCAAAATAAAATGGCGCTAAACGGTTTCATCCGAAATGTTTCCAAAATAAGTAGTAAAATTTGGCGATTGTTTGAAATCGTGCAAAAAGAAAAAATAATGGAAGTTTTTGTGCGGTTTATGGATTTGCCTAATTTAGTTGTTGAATTATTTTACACAGTATTTCTTTTTTTTTTAAGTATCTTTGATTGGCGATATTTTGTTTATATGGTGAAAGCTGAGAAACATTATTACGTAGTCTTTGGGCTCAAAAACAGTGACAGTGGAAAAAAACTGCCAAATACTGAAATCTATACTACTGAAATCTTTTTGAAAAAATTCTGGCGATATTTCTGCTGGTTGGTTGGATATAGTGAGCAAGTGTCCAATCAGCATAAATAATAATAATAAACCACTAATTACATAAGTTCCGTTTAAAAGTAAAATGATCAGTCAAATCCATTTATTTTTAGCCAATCTTGTGGAAAAACGTTACTTTAAGATTTGACTTCAGAAAAGCCTCAAAAAGTCAGACGAAACGCAAAAATATTCAACAATGCAACAATTCTTGGGAGTTGAGATGACACACTAAATAATGACTTGGGTTGATGAAAGCCTTCGAACAGGGAACAGAAAAGCTCATAACTCGTTTTTTATACAACTTAGAAACTTCGAACAGATGCTATCTTCAGCAGAAAAATTGGCGCTTTCGATGGACATATAATGTTAATATGTGCACGTTTTTTTCCACCCCCCAATTGGGGCATTTATGCGAAAATTGGGACTAAAATTGGAATAAAAAGGGAACTATCAATCGGATTTTTTTCGAACTGGTCTATAAACCTTCCCAGTACCAAACTGAACAAACGGTGAAAGTTTCAGCCAAATCTGCCGAGTAGTTTCTGAGATCTTAGGGAACAAATTTACCAAACTCCATTTTTATATATATAGATGTGTCGTTCATGAACGAACGGGTCAAAAAGAGCGAATCCTTGAAATGAACGGATCCGTTCGTTCCCGTAAAAAATGAACGACCATTCTTTTGAACGGTGAGCAGTTTGGAACATCGTATTGATGCTCTTGTGATAAAATAGCATTTTATCACAAGCACATTTGTGCTTTAAATTTTCAACTCTTAATCAATCGCAAATTTCCTTTTTCTCAGGACAATATATTCATTTTTGAAAATTTTTATTTTCTGCTTTATTCATCAGTTTTATTTAACCATTTCAGTTCATTTGTAATTTTCCAATGTATCCATTAGTAATGTTTTATGCAACTTGTTTGGAATACTAACAAAATATTTGGACTTTCCACTCATTTCTTGTCCCAAGCACCTGTTAAAATCTTTTTCATGCTTTCTGTTGCCAAATTTTTTCTAAAAATACTTTTTATCACTTTTCTGGCGATTCTTTTGTCTTCTATAACATCCTCCTATCGAGTACCATCTAGATTGATTTGGGTTTATTTTTAACTTGCTTGGGGACATTCACGTCACTAATTTTACATTCGATATCCAGATATTTTTAATAAGGATTATTACTGTCGAATTCCCCCCCCCCCCCATCTAAAAAAGTACTGCGATTCTTTTTTTCTGTTCTCATTGATACTGTGGAATAATTTTAAAGTTCCCTTATATTTAGGCGGGTCGTCTTTTTTTTTTAAATTAAATTATCTAGTACTCCGGCTGAGCTACCAATATATTTGTTGTTTCTTTTTTCGCTATACATGGGTGATTGGTAATACTATATGTATATATGCAGTAAATATGCCCCTACATATGTAAATATGCAGAACCGTAACTCGAAAAAAATATTTGAAGGAACGCACCTCTTTCTTTTCGGTACATGTCATGGTTGACAGATGTTTGCTTTGGGGTCATAAGAAGTCAGTTTCGACAACTTGTGCCATTTTTTTAAAGCAAACGTTTTATGATTATAATATTTTTGTTAAGTTTATAATTTAGAAACGTACATAGTTTTAATAGACATGTCTTTATTCTCGTGTTTTACATAATAGCCTGTTTCGTTTTTTTTTCTTTGTAGTTCTTTCTTTACATTTTTTGTGTGATTTACATTTCTTTCAAATGTAACCTAAAGTACACATTCAAAATTGTTTGGTATTTTATTTTCAACTGTGAACGTACTACTCTTAGATATACGATATTTCTATTTAGAAATTGTGCACTATTTAACGCAAGTTCAATTAAAAATTTTTTGACGTCAAAACAGTTTATTTATTCTTTTTATATATTAAAATTTAATGACTTAATTTTGTGACATGCTGAAATGGAACCTGCAATTTTTGGAATGGAAAACGTATCTAACCATTCGGCAACTGAGAAATATCTCACGAAATGAACTATAATCGCTTCGTACATCCAAACCTGAATGACGTTTTTTTATTCATTTTTCATAGACATATTCTCATATATTTAAATGATTTTAGTTATTTTTCCTTCAAAGAATATTACTGGTCTAATGAAACATTTCGAGTGTACGTGAGCATATCGTGCAGAGAGAGATCACCTGCAACGTTTTAAAATGAACGAAGTTGTTCAAATGAACGAGTTGAATGAACGGATCAAAGGAATGAACGATCGTCTGATGAACGGATCACTGAAAAGAACGACATTGCCCACCTCTAATTTAGATGAGCATTTCTCAACCTTTTAAGACTCGCGGACTGGCAAGAGCTTTTAAAAAAAATCGCGACCGATGATGTTTTTTTTTCCTTTCTCTTTTTTTCGCATGTGAAAAAAAAAGAAAGACTTTTGCAATTGACACTGTGAATGAAACACATATGAATTCTGTTTAGTAAACAGAACTTTCATAAACTTTATGGACCCTTTACGAAGTCTTTAAACTGTCGGATCGGTGAAGTGGTTCCTTTTGTCATTTTCTTTCTTTCTTAAAAAAAAAAAAAAAATAAAAATGTAAAATAAATTTAAAAAAAATAATTAAAAAAAATTTGAATTCTGAAATTTTGAATTCAAATTATGTTTTTCGCAATCACGAACTGAGACAGGACCCTACTCATTGGAGTTATTGTTTCTAGAAACAGCTCTTGTCCCCCCCCCCCCAAGCCTGCCTCTCCTCCTGGATGGTTACGTGTGCATAGTTGTGTGTGTAAGTGTGTAGGCTAGTGTGTGTGCGTAGACCTGTGTGTATGCACGTAGGCGTGTGTGTGTGTGTGTATGTGTGTGAGTGTGTGAGCGTGCGTGTGTGTAGGACATGGACGCCTCCGACCAGGAGAATAGCTCAGGACCGGAGCAGCCGCGCCGCGCCACCTGCAGAGAACGGTGGGCGGTGGTGCTGCAGAGGCTTCTGGTCCAAGCTGAAAAAGGCACGGAACATCAAAAACGGTCAAATAAAAACAATAAGCAATCGTGATTGCTCAAAAAAAAAAAAAAAAAAAAAAAAAAAAACCACTTTCTACATGAGGACCATTAAATACTCGTGAAAAACTATTGCGAAGGACCGAGGTTTTTTGTTCCTTTTTTACAAACTATGATAATGATAATATACATGAATTAATAAATATATAAACAAAGTTTACTTGGTGTTAAAGAATGTAACAAGAAATATTTAAATGTTAAGAATAAGATAAACAATTATTGTAATAATTATTCTTACACTAAACATTGCTGAAAATACATATAAAAGTACAATAATTAATCATAAATTTCACATAAAAGATGCCATATATATTTTCTTTTTCCAAGTAAGGAAAATTTTTTAACGTGGAAGAGCAAAAATCTCTGGGGACCGGTCAAATTTTGCGGCGAACCGGTGCCGGACCACCGTTTGAGAATCGCTGATTTAGACGGTTGTCAACTTTACGCCATGTCGGAATTAACCTCTTTGTGGTTGAGATTTTGATCATATTGGTCCTTATATGGGTCTATTTTTGGCCCTTATATGGGTTTTATTATAAACTGTCCTATCAGAACTGACAACATGTGTTAAAATCAAAGATCCCGGGGGCCAACTCACAAAAGCCCGTCGTGGCACCCCCGAGAAATTGTTTTCTTTCATAAACGCCATTTTCAGTTGTCGATGTTAGCGACACCCGGATACATTTAGCTAATATTGTACCAATATTAGCTAACAACTAGAATGAACTAGAAACAACTAGATGAGGTAAGAATCAAAGCAAAAAAAGAATTCCGTATGAATCGTATTTGAAATAAATTTACTTTGTCAGTGCAAGTCTTTATGAACATCTTTGTACTTTGTAGGATGGTTTTAGGTGTGTTCGAAATGTGACTTTCATACACAAAATAGAGTCAAGATTTTGCAGATTGCGTTTCTAATGAAAATGTGTTCGCGTCACTTAACTCTAATGCCTTTTACAATGTGTCACTTGATGCACATTTATTCTTATTAGAATCAATAAATGTGTTGAGAGAACGCTTGGAGAAAATCATTGTTCCACTCTATAAAATGGCATTAGGGTCCCTAGAGCACAATAAAAGCAGCTTCGTTTAATTGTTACTTTAATATATTTTTATTGTTTAGTGTCAAAAGTATCACTCTTTAAAGAAATCCAATTTTTGTATTTTGTTTTTTAGTATTCTTACTTTTAATAGGGGTTGTGTGAGTGAGACTGCTAGGTGTACTTTGCACAATCTATTTGCTTGAATGTGACGTTTTTGCGAATATATTTGCACTTTATTTCAGGAATTTTAAACTTTAGTTTTTTTATTAAAAATAATGTAAAATATATTTGAAAAAGGATCCATTAAGCATCGTATTACAAAGTTGCAACAAAAATGCATCGTATTACAAAGTTGCAAAAAATGTACTTGAAAACCAAGAATTGTGTGTCGTAAAGACACACTATAAAAGTTAAACCGTTATCTTACCTTTTTTTTTATATTTTGAACTTTTACTTTACTCGCATGTTTTCTCTCACGCAACGCCCCTGTTTTTTCTGCTTCCGACTTCAGCATATTCACAGCAACATTGTATATTTCAATGAAGAAAATTGATTATAATCAACGAGAAATCTAAACAACACTCGAAATCCGCTTCTGAATTGTTGCCCAACAATGAAAAAAAACATCAATTATAAAGTTAATCTTTATTACTAATAATAACGCTGAAAGTCCCTCTGTCTGTCGAGATCTCTGTCTGTCGGGATCTCTGTCTGTCAGGATCTCTGTGACGCGCATAGCGCCTAGACCGTTCGGCCGATTTTAATGAAATTTGTCACGAAGTTAGTTTGTAGTATGCCGGTGTGCACCTCGAAGCGATTTTTCGAAAATTCGATGTGGTTCTTTTTCTATTCCAATTTTAAGAACAAAATTATCTTAAGATGGACGAGTAAATTACGAAATTTTCATAACGTGGAACCGTAACATGGGCACAAGCCGATTGGCGAGAAAATTCACCATACATTATTTGTAAATATACAGGCGAACCAAAAGACTTTTAATTTTCTATTACGGGTAAAGTCGTGCGGGTACCACTAGTTTTGTTAATAAAAGTTAAACTAATTTCCTTATTTGAAAAGTTTAAATCAGTAAATATATGCTTGCTCAAGTTCAGCCTTGAAATAATCTGTCACGTTTATGAACAAAACGAACTTTATAATTACTAATATTTTCACTGTTTTTGGCAACAATTAAAGCGCGGAAGTATTTTAACTTTATAATTGCTATTATTTTTGGCAACAATTGAAAAATAACTACACCACTTCCGTCACACAAATGTTTGCCGATCAGAATTTCGAAGCCTTCACATGAAAAGTTTCACTCCAAAAATAATACAGTCAACTCCCGCTACAACGCAATCCGACTTACGCGAAATGGCTATAACGCAATTTTTCCCCGGTAAAGAATTTTATTCATAACGCGAATTCTTCACCCGCAACACGAAACATTTCCGAAGGGAATCGCGGTTATTTTGTGAATGAACCTTCATCCCTTTGGCATCACTAAGAGCGGAAGTTCCCACACCGTACTAGTCTAAACATCGCTTATACAAATAACTCTATACTCCTCATTTTCCATATATTTTTTTCATTCTATATGGGAAAAAGTTAATGAAATATAATGACACCTAAGAGCGCTGTTTCGTTTAACGTTTGTGAAGATAGAAAGAAAAAGAGAAAGTTTCAACGATTATATGCATTTGTTTTTCTTACTACATAATATACGTACCGTAGTGGTTTATTTTACGCCTTCCTTTCCCATTGATTATTGATTTTGTGCATCGTAGCAGTTTTTTATGTTAAATAAAACGTTAAAAAAGAAAAAAAAATATTGAATTTTTATAAATAAAAATTCAATTTTTATTTAAGAAACAGTAATGTATAGTTAAGAAATAGTTTTTAACAGCTTGAGATGGTGTTTACAAGTTTCTTTAATCGTATAGGAATGTTTATAAAAGTTTTTACACATACCCTTTTCCACAACGCGAAATTTCAACTTACGCGAAGGGTCTTGGAAAGCATCCCTCGCGTAAGTCGGGACTCGACTGTAGTTTGTAAGTATCACGAGTTTTTCCACTTGAGTTTTATTTTGAACGTATAATGTTATTTATGCAACTGATTTCTTCTCCAGTCATAAAAGTAAAAATATGCATAACGTGAATAGTTTTATTATTTTGCAGCCAATAAATGTTTCCGATGCGTAGACCAGATATTACTAGCGGTCATTCATTAATTACGTAAGGATGATTTTGGCAACTTTTGACCCCCTCCCCCCATGTAAGAGAGTACTTAAGATTTTTCAAACCCCTCCTCCCTATTCTTACGTAAGATTCCATTTCGTTTTTCAAAATAGTAAAAAAAAACGAATCTTGCATCACTGGAATCTTTAATTAAATTCACTGTTGCTAAATTACTTTTAAAAACCTTTTTGTGCAAAAAAAATTTACTAAATAGTTAGAATCTAGACTGAATGTTTTTTCAGTATTTTATGCGATACTAATTAAACATACCATAAATAGCGAGAATCTTTTATTATACTTTACGTTATTCATTTTTGTAAAACAAGTAAGAAACAGCTCATCCTAATAAGGTTTTTAACTTCCAGACGTAAATGAAATATGATTCCTGCCAAACCACTTGATCGTGCGATTTCTAATATAAAATATTGACTCGGAAAATATTACGTAAGAATCGGTTTGACTCCCTCTTCCCAAAGTAAGGGTATTTAGAGATTTTTTTAACACCCCTCCCCTTTGGCGCCCTTCCGTACTTAATGAATGGCCCCAAAGAAGTAATCAGATATTCGAGACAAAAAACGTTATTAATTTACACAGCACAGTAATATTTAAAAAGGAAGAAAAGAACCCGAAGTCCCGTGTAAAACTAAATGAGTCTACCTGCCCGACACCATTTCTAGCAACAGATCGATATTTTCTGAATTCCCTAAGGTTGTACATTACTATTTCAAACATACATTTCACCGACTTCTAAAAACAAACTATGTCTCAAACTATGAGGAGGGAATGGGGAGAGAGAGAGAGAGAGAACTCGTCGATAGAATTTTTTTTTTCTTAAATCATTATGCGCTTCGTTTCAGTACATTTCAATCATTAATGAATTTCTATTAGGAACATTTTAAATTTAGCTTTAGATTTTTGATTTGGGAAAAAAATCTTACATCTTACAAGAGAAGAAAAGAATTAAACTAAGTGCAAGTAAATAAATACGTAGTTTTTTTTTTTCAAAAAAAAAAAAAAATAAATAAATAAAATAAATAATAATAATAATAAAATAAAAATAAAACAAAATAAATAAATAAATAAAATAATAATAATAAGCCGTATGCAGATACTTAAAATACACCGCCAGCTCAGTTATTCCATCCGAGGACTGCAGTTTCGTGCTTTTTAGCACTCATCAGCCCGGAATAGGAATCACATGAGCTGGAGGCGAAAAATCTTTTATGGGAGCCAAGAGAGCCAAACAAACTGGTAGCTAATGCAGAATAACCTTAGCTTTGCCATCAATCTTTGAGTTGAACCGCACCATTGCTGCGGTCGCTCATCTGGTTATATAATATATATATATATATATATATATATATATATATATATATATATATATATATATATATATATATATATATCATTTAAACATTGAGTTTGCTTCAGTTTGATTCAATTTGGAAATTCCATTTCTGTTCCCATTACCAACTTTTTTCAACTCCTGTAAATAATAAAAAATAAAGAAAGAAATGTACTTATTTTTACTATACGTTAAACCTTTTTTCATGTTTGTGTTCCTTTTTAAAACATTTTCAAAAAAGTAAGCTGAAAAAAAAAACATTTTCATTCATTAAGTAAAAGTGAAAATCTCAATTTAAATGTAAAATATTCTATTGAAATAAGCCAATTTTTAATGGCTATGTTTAAATTGCTGTCTGAAATTAACCTTCCTCACAAAAGTGACACTCAGCGAATAAATGCAACTCGCAGAATCATATTTAGCGCTGCATAAACTGTCCACAAAAAAAAAAAAAGTTTAGTGTTCCACATAGTATGACTGGCAGATGTTATGGTACTACATCTTATAATGTTAGAGGAGAAAATCGCAGTTGTTCGACTAATTTCTAAAATGTAAACCTTTTGATGGGTAATTGCAAAATTCAGTTGGTATAAAATATTAACGCTGTTGGGCCTAAACGTTGCTACGACTTGCTGGGAGCTTCCACTCTGATCTGATTTGAACTCCGAGGGTGAGATTTGATGATTTTCAGTTGTCGAATAAAATTCCGATTAGATGGTAGATGAAATATGAAATCAAATAGTAAATAACGAATAAGCCAATAAAGTAGGGAGTTTATCGATTATCTTCAAGAGACAAGTAATGACTGAAGGATTAATTAAAATTGCTGTTCCAACCGGGAGCTCGAACGAATTTCATCTTATGTAGCAAAACCAGGCGTTTTGAATGGTTCAAAATTTAAATTGTACAGGAATTTTGTCAATACAGGAAGCTTGTATGTCGGCTGTATGCTATTTGATTATTTAATTAATTTTCATGTTAATTGGAATTCCACAGAAGTGAGGTTGGAGGAAACGGTTGCCCTAAAATTCCGAATCGGATAGCATAGTAGCCCGGGTTGTGCGCTTGGATAAACCTCATGTTTAAATGGTATGTTGCCAACTCTTACAGCAAAATGCTGTTTTGTCAGCAGCATAAGAAAATTACTTATGTAGGTTTTTCAAAAAGGTAAATAAAATCTCTCAGTATTATTTAAAAAATGCCTTGGTTATTTTACAGAATTCTTAGTGGCATTATCCTCGCGAGGAATGATAAAAACTTAAGTTAAATGTTCGCTATTTCTGCGACGTATGAACAGAAAATCCTTTCAAAAATGACGTCAATAGTTGTAAAAAATTGTGAACCTCAGCAGCTATTTGTCAACACTCCAAGGTTGGTTTTGACGTTAAGAATCCGGAAGGGTTCCCCAGGTGCGATTCGAATATTTTAAAGCAAGGTAATGGAAAAGGCAAAATGTAACATGATGTTTCACTTCTTAACGGCGGGGTAATTTGTGGCTGGCAAGCTGCTTAAAACAATGCCACATTTCATTTTGGCACGTTTTATTTTAGATTGGCAAGCGAGCTTGGAAGGATTCCAGCGTTTCGTCGGTTCGCGTCTTTGACTAGAAGCATCCGACATTCTGTCTTTTCTTTCAAAACGCAAATATAGAATAGCGTGTATCACGGAAATGACTCTTGGAATATTTCCCTCATACAATCACGTCTTTTAGAATGTATTTAAAATCTATTTTACACTTGTCAAATGTTCTACTCCGTTTGTACCTTGCTTTCTAAAAGTCTCGCAGGTGCCAAAAAATCCAACTCTTGGTTATTTTGTCACAAGTCATCATCGTCAGTTCTGTAGGAGGTCGGAGGTAGGACGCATCCCAGAAATAATTCAAGTCTTGTAATTTCAAACCTATTCTATGTCTTTTATTTATTACTAGCTGCGTCGCCCGGCTTTGCACGGTTTACCTCGAAAATAAAAGTTACGTTAAGTGACACGTGCTCAACAATCAGGCTTGAACTTAGAGAAATGCGTTAAAAAATAAATTATTCAAAAAAACTCGATTAGATGAGGAACTTTAAAACAGAAATAAATAATTTATGAATATTTAAAAATGAACTATTTTTATTCTGTAGAATCATCACAAGCTTTATATTATAGATTATTACATGGCGTAAAATATTTCGCGAAGGAAGAGTGGAAGAAGAAAAGCATCAATTTAGAGGAAAGAAAAACATTTTGTAAAATTGGTCGGAAATAAAAATACCGAAGAATTTTTTTTCCATAATAAAACAAAAAAATACACCTTTTTTTTAATACAAAATTATATTTCAAAAGTTGATATAGAAGAAGGGGAAAACATAAACATGTAACACACACACATATTCAACGTTGAAATTAATAGTCTCAAAGTTCGAAGCTACAATGTATATTTATCGAAGGAAATATCACTTGAGTAACTATGGCTAGGGAAGAAGTTGTAAAGTGAGTTTAAACTTAAGAGTCATTTTTTTAAAGCTGGACAAAGTAAATGGGGGCCTGATAGTTGACACCTTCAATTTTTCTGAAACTTTCAGGATATTTTACTTGCATGGTGTAAAGAAAAGTGAAGCTTCTTTCCTCTCTAATTTGACTTGTTGGCCCTCGAATGGAGGTCAAAGTTTAGGGTCGTGAGAAAAAAGAGGTAAATATATGATTGCTTTGCTTCAAAAGTAATGAGTGAACCGAGCCAATTCTTTTAAATAAAGATACTACTTGATACTCGATACATTCTAGTATGAATATTTTAGTGACTCACGGCATATACACTACTTAGCAATAAAGTTTTATAAATAAACAAATTTATTAAATTTTTAAATTTGGCTCAAAAATAAAAACATTAAAAAGAATACTCCCGGTTTGTTAGACAATAACAAAAGATGCGGGTGAAATGTGCATAATGTGTACATCAGAGTGATTCTCCGCTTCAACTGACCAGATTTTTCAAACTGTCCCCGCTCGATTATCTCCGAATGGGATGAAATTTTATTGAGGTGTAGAGATGTCGTTGAAACCAACCTGATACTAATTTTCAGCTTCCGAGATCCGAATCCTGAGAATCTAGGATATCCAAAATATAGTGCTTCAAAATGGCGGATCAGCTTTGTGAGATGAATTGCCATGTTGTGGTCATGGTTACGGAAAACTTTATTACACTGGAAGCATGAAATTTGAGGAGCTTAAAGTACATTTGGCTGTTGATTCGTTCCAGCATTTATGTGAGTTTGAGCTCATGAAATTTTGATTAGCACGCATATAAACTCGTGAAAAAACGCTTTTTGATACTGAAATCTAGGGCTCGACCGATGGCATTTTTTGGCCGATGGGCCGATGCCGATTGTTGGCCGATTGTTCAAAGATGGCCGATGGCCGATGGCCGATGCCGTTGGCCGATGGCAAAAAAAAAAAGTAACAAAAAATTAATTTGAATTCTGATATTTTAAATTCAAATTATGTTTTTGCAGTCACGAGACCCTACTCATTGGAGTTATTGTTTCTAGAAACTGCTCCTGTCCCCCCAAACTTGCCCTTCTCCTGGGCGGTTACGTGTGTATAGTTGTTTGTGTGTGTGTAGGCGCGCATGCATGTGTAGGCGTGTGTGTGCGTAGACCTGTGTATACACGTAGGTGTGTATGTCTCTCTGTGTGTGTAGGTGCTTGTGCATGTGTATGCTTGTGTGTGCATAGACTTGTGTATGCATATAGGCGTGTGTAGGACATGGACGCCACCGACCAGGAGAAGGGGATTTCGGGGGACATTGCTTCAGGACCGGAGGAGCCGTGCCTGCGGAGGACGGTGGGCGGGAGTGCTGCAGAGCGAGGCGGGGGGGGGGAGTAAAATCAGCGTAACGTCAAGAACAGTCAAATGAGAACAATAAGCAATCGTGATTGCTCAAAAAAATCTAACAGAAATAAATTGATAAGATTGTCAGGGATTTAAAGGATCATTTATTCATTTCACTTAACTTATTTTCTACGAATAAGGAATTGAAATCACAAAAAAAAAATCAGATTTCGACCTAAATTTCTATTTTACGATTACCCAATTTAAACTTCACACGTTTTTTCGGCACATCTCTACATGCATATGTACATAAGAACATATACATGATCGAAATATCCATTTTGAACACCTCCTCAGTTAATTATCGCAAGTTCTCTTGTGACGTCTTCATGCGCGTAAACTTGCGTCACTCAAAAACGTTATGAAATAGTAAGTTGAAAACTCAAACGTACGTAGTATGATCTAAAAGTTCGAGGACAAGCTGTACGAAACCTTACCCTGAATAATTAACATTACCGAAACACATCTATCTACAAAATATTCACCTTGAACTACTATGTACTTCTGCCAACGTTCGTATAGCTCTTAGAAGCACTCCTGGCAGCCATTTTTCGCAACCTCCTGTAACGCCTCTTGCGCTGTTGCTTTAACTTCATCGTGAGGAAGAAGGCGACTTTCATATTGAGGATGCACGGTTTGATTGGTCAATACCCTGATATGACAAACAAATAACATAATGTTTCGTCGGACGTCGCTCCGTGTGACTTTTACCTGTTTACAGCAAAAAAAAAATTTTTTTGCATGGACGCCGCTTTCTTCCGTCAGGAGAAGATAAAGCTGCATCACAGAAGGGTGCGAAAAATGGCTTCCAGGAGTGTTTCCAAATGTTATATGAACACTGGAAGAAGTACATAGTCCCTCAAGGTGACAGTTTGAAGGTCGATGTGCTTAAGAAATGTGAACTATCCTGGGTAAGGTTGTTTTATACAGCTTGTCCCCGAACTTTTGGGTCGTACTACGTACAATCTGTATATGGTGTAGTTATGCTTCTCCTTTTTTGACTGTTGTATGATGATAGAGAAAGAACAACAACCAAAAAAAAAAAAAAGATAGAAAGGAAGAAAAACAAAGACACTCTTTAATAACCAATTGATTTGTTTTTTAATTGAACATATAACTAAGATTTCAGTAACATTGTAATAATGTATGGCTTTAGGCACACTATACATAGTTAAAAAAACTTTAAATTGTGTTGTTTAATCACTCCAAAGAAAAAAAAATAATAATAATTTAAGAATAAAGATATGAAACTGTCAACAAATTACGCAATTAAAGCGGAAAGATTGCACGTAGACATTTTTTAGTCATTAAAATTGAACAAAAAAGGTAACAGATAAACTACAATATTAAATCATACTAGGACTATTTTTATACTTATTTAAAATTTATGTATTGAAAATTTTGCATTTCTCATAAAAGTTAAAACAGTGACATAAATTTTGCTGAAAAAAGAAATAGCCATGAAAAGAGTGAGGTTCTTAAAACGCAGCTACAATAATCAAACTCGATATTTACTCCAAGTTAATAATAACTGAATGCATATACTACTTGATCTGATGTTTGCACTCATAATATTGAACAATTTGATTGTTTAATCTTTTATGAAGCACTACAAACACGTTCAAATTAATTTTTTCAATTTAATGATAATTTTAGGATGTTTAAAAAAATGCTTAATACAAAATCCATGATATTTTTCTATAACATATTATTAAGAATGATGAAAACGAAAATAACTTGTTCACATTGATTTTATAAACATACATAAAAATAAGTAGTTACTTACAATAGAAAACAATCGATCGCTATAAATGATGCAAAAAAGATGGCGCATTACGAAATATAGGTGAAACAAGTATGAGAAATACGCAAAATGATATTTCTTGAGCAAAATAAATAATCGCTAAATATTTAAGAAATGCTTGAAAGGACGAGGGAGGCGCGAGGGGTCACCTTCTGATTTTGGAGTAACTCACAACATTAAACTTCGCCCCCAACTTCGGCCTCATTTTTTTTAGTACAGAATCGCTACCACCAACGCCTCAGAAGAGTTACTGAGTCTACTGCAGCACTTCCGAAGAAAAAATTCAAAAGTCTCTTTGATTTCCGAATTATGTCACCATTCAAAATGTCTTTAATCAATTTATTACATCAATGCTCTAAATTCTTCCTAAACAATAGATAAAAGTTTGAAAAAAAAACTCTAATTTTATGAATGGTGTTGGTTTTAAACAACTCGGAAGTACAAGTAGAGTTTAATTTCAGAAGTACGGGGAGGGGAAGGGGGGGGGCACGCAAGTGTTCTCGGAAATATAAAAAATAGCCGTACAAAATTGAGTTCAAAATAATCATAAACATTGAGCAGAAAAACCCTTTTAAAACTTGCATCCGAGTTTGCTTTGATGTGCAGTGGCGGATTTAAAATATAGTTAATGTTGCAAAGGGGCCGTTTCCAAAATTTTAAAAGTATTTTTTTCTGAAAGAGTATGCTTAAAAACATAGAATCTGACCATTTTTTAAATGATTTGTTTAAGTTTTTTTTTTTTTAATACTTAAATCGGAGTGCTTTCATTGCTTACGGCTTCTGCCGATGACATCACAAATGATGAAATGCCTTTCTGTGTTGCCATTCACAGTGCAAAATATTTAATTCACATCTTTACTCACGTGTATTGGCAACGATATGGTTGATAGCACGCGTAGAGCGCAATATTTAATTCGCTTCTTGATTATCATAACGTGGAAACGTGGTAGAAAGATGCGCCAAAGTGCATCATTAGTGACATCATCAAGACCTTGTTTGAAAAATCGAACATTTAAAAAAAATAATTGAAAGAAAAAACTGCTGGGAAAATGAACGTATTTTCTGGGTCCATTTTATTTATTTTATTTTATTTATTTATTTATTTGCGCATTCTATCCATTTCAATGACTAAAAGTAGTACTTTTGACTGAAGGAAACCACCCCATTGTGCGAGAGGCCCCATAACCACAGGGGCACCGTAGGAGTTACAAAAATGCTTATGATAAATGTTTTACAACTTCCGCGATAGAGAAATAGGACCCCGAAGCGATACAGAAAAGACTGTATTACTGTGATTCATATTACAAATATCGGAAATTTAAAAATTACCTCCAATTCAACTGGAATCTAACAAAATGACACAAAAACCGGTTTTGCCATCTCATATTTGTTTCCATAGCCTCTATTTCGGCAATATATCACCAAATCATCGTAAGTCTCATACGCTATATTAGTTTTGCATTGAAAGAAGTAATTAATAGCCACAAAAAATGAGCAAATGGGCATTTTAGAACACCCGATCGAAAACAAAAAGGGAAGTGCACAACAGGAACGTACTCACATCCCACATGCGAAAATTTAACCTTCAACAGCTTACCATTTTTGAGTTATGACTTATGAGAGATATATACGTACATCCAGCCGCAAGAAGCAACGCAATAATTAACTTGTTTGGTACTTGAATGCAGTATTAAAAACTCTTTCAGGGGTAAATAAAATAGAAATTCATACTGAAATTTAAGTAAATAATTTTATATAAAAGCAGTAACTCCCTTTACTTCGTGTTAAAAAGTAAATCAGCAAAGGTCTTTTTTTTTTCGAAAACATCGGCCAGTTCCATCGGCTTTTCGATGTTTTTTAAGGCCGATGGGCCGATGTTTCCTGCAAGTTAGCATCGGCCGCCGATGCCGATGCCGATGGCTAAATTGTTGAACCATCGGCGCCGATGCATCGGCCTGAGGGGGGGGGGGGCCTGATCGGGTCGAGTCCTACTGAAATCATCATTTTTGAGACCGTTTAATTAAGTAAGATGATTAGATCACACGGTTTTCTGACATGAGTCTAAAACTACACCACGTAGAGCATAATTACAGCTCTTGCTCAAAGTTATTGACTCAGGCGTTACAGAGTAATTGACCTAAGACTTTGATTCTTGTTGTTTCAAATTATCAACTTTGAGGCCTCGTAATTAAAAAAGTTGATTCGTTACCATGGATTTCTAACCCGAACCATAAACTACACCACTCGCACTATAACTACAGCTGTGTCCCAAAGTTGTTGACCCGTTGCGATCAAAGTTATTAACCTCTAAACTTGGCCATTTTAAAAAAATCATCGACTTTGAGACCGTTTAACTACTAAAGCCAAGAGAAACGCAAGCTATTTTATATTTTTCTTAGTACTATACTGTGGTGAATAGTTAATCATATACTTATTTCCGAGGGTTACTCACGGCTTTAGCATATATACGGGGACAAACAAGGCAAAAATAGTTTAAGAAATTGCATTTTCAATTGACCTTTGCCCTCAAAGCCGTAAGTGAGTCAAAAAATATTTATACTAGAATGTACCTAGTATCAAGCAGTATCCTTATTCAAAAGAATTGGCTTGGTTCACTCATTGCTTTTGAAGCAAAGCAATCATATATTTACCCTTTTTTTTTCATGACCTTAAACTTTGACCCCTACTCAAGGACAAACAAATCAGTTGTTTAAAAAAAAGAAACTTCACTTTTTCTTATCATAGCGCCACTAACACATCCTAAAATTTTTTGACTCTAAAGTCTAAAAAATCGTTTGGCTTTGTTTGTCAGTTATATAACGAAATAAAGGAAGTACGTCAAACAAATGTCCATAAAATCAATATTTTCATTTGTAAATAGAATGCATTCATACTAGGTGAACAAAAGAAATAAGCCACTTGAAAATGACCTGAAAACTGGAGAAAAACTATAATGCCTTGCTTTTCTGTCATTTTACTAAAAACCGGAAAACTTTTACAAAACGCTGAGAAATTCACCATACATGATAAAGGAAATACCTAGTAAATGATTATAATGTCACTTACTTCAAAAGATTAATAGGATTTCAATAACTTTAAATCGCTTCCAACCAGTAACCTCCGAGTTATTGAATGATCCAACTATATCTTTGTTCAAGTTTGCCAACTTTGTTTCCAAAATAAAGAGTAAAAAACCAATTTCATTACCTTGACAAGGAGAGTACTGGGCCTTCTATTTCCTTTTCTAGATCAAGTATACTAAAAATATTAAATGGTCACATATATGGCTTAACGTTACCCTAAGTGACTGTACTTCAATAACTTACTGAAATAATTTGAACTTTTCCTTCTAGGGATGTGAGCGCTTTGAGTGCTGCAGCAAAACTTCACACCTTAATCATAGATCACAACCTCCTCTCATCCAGCAAGAACTTTCCAAGATTATATTCTCTCAGTGTACTCTGGGTGAACCACAATCTAATCTCGGATTTGCACGATTTCATACCAGGACTGGCTCGTCGGTGTCCGGCAATCCGGCATTTAAGCCTCATGGGCAATGAAGCTTGTGCTAATGCACTGACTGGTGCATCCGAACAAGATCAGACCCGATACAGGTGAGTACGGAAGCCATTTGTTTTACGTTTCGCTTGGAAATTTTGCAATGCTTCTGGGTAATTATCCGGATTACTACACATCGCTTTCAAGAAGATATTTTGTCTCGTAATCAGAAACAGAATATTAGGTGTACCAGCTTCAAATCATTAGGAGATGTGATTTAAAATTGAGCTGAAGTGCAGCAACAATATAGAATCTGTTTAAGAAAATCTTTAACATAAAAATAGTTAAAGTACTTGGAAAAAAAAAAAAAAAAAAAAACTCCCCTAAAAAATGTACTACTTTTCGAAAATAAAACTAATAATTACATTGAATTTAATAATATTTTAAAGAAATATAATTAAGTGTTAGAAAAATTAGTACCAATTATTATAACTTCATGGCTTCTTTAGCCAGTTTGAGTGCTAATGCCATCAATCAAAGTGGGACATATCTTTCGTTTGTGATAGTTAATTTGAGTTATTTAATGTCCCTTTGGCCATTTTTATTGATAAAAAAAAGTTTCTTTCTTAAAATTGCAAACAGAATAAGTTTAGAATCATTATTTCATTCTATGCGTGTTTTGAAATGTTCTGTATGATTATCTTTTCTGTATGATTATACTTGTTTTTTTAAGGCATATCTGTTCACTCTATTACACTGTGTTTATAACAGCTGGGCTAGAGTATTTTTAAACCATTATAAATTACTTACGTATGTAAGAGTACAAATCACTGATACTACATAAATAATTGGAGAATCAGTAACAACTGATCAATTAGTGGCAGTTATTACAATGGGGTTGTTTCCATCAGTCAAAAGCACTACTTTTAGTCACTGAAATTGATAGAAAGAGCAAAAAAAAAAAAAAAAAAGGAGCAAGGAAAATCTTTTATTTTCAAAACGTTTAATTTTTAATTAATTTTTTAAAGTGTCCAATTTTTCAAACAAGGCGTGGTATTTATGACGTCACAAGTGATGAACTTTGGCCCTACTTCACTGGCACGTTGAAAGTTAACGTTTGCTGTCTACCGCGTTTCCAGTTTATGATAATTCAAAAGCAAAGAAAATATTGCGTTCTATGCTTGATATCAACCGCATCATTGCCACTACATATGAGTAAAGAATGGAATTAAATATTGCGATCTGCGCTAATGGCATCAGTGAATGGCATCTCATCACTTGCGATGTCATGTGCAGAAGCGTAAAAAAGGAAATTAAATCTGCGTACCGAAAAAAATAACTTTTAAAAATATTACACTTTGTTAAATTACTGAAAACATGGTGAAATCCTATGTTTTTAAGCACGCTCTTTCAGAGAAAATTGCTTTTAAAATTTCGGAAACGGCCTCATTGATTAACGAAATTCGAAAGTGTGGGGCATGATTTGTATCTACTATTTCCATGAGAATAACTCCGATAAACTATTACTATAGCATAGAACACGAAGTTTTACGTACACGAAGTATGTGTTTTATTTACTCAAAAGTACTTTTGAAGTAAATAAAACCTTTTACACCTTTTAAATTATACGGTTGGTTTGGTTAGTTGGATGTGGATTTATTGAAACAAGAACCATATTTTGATGTACAACATTTAGTTAACATTTAGCTTGAGTCTACATTTAGTTATGGTCTTTGTTCGGTAGAGAAAAAAGTTTTGCCAGAAACGAGTTTTCGGTATCACGTTGTCAAAAACTTTAAAAATGTAGACTAAACTTGACAGAACAAAGCGAATCGGAGGTGAGTAGAGTACTGCAAGACATAGAATAAGGCCATTCTTATCTTGTGGATTTCAAATGGGAGCCTTTTCTCCATCTCTTCTTTCTTTATTTTTTTTTAAAGAAGAAAATGTAATTCCCCACGTTCCAGCCATTGAGCCATTGAACTTTCTTTTGTTTTAATTGTTACATTTTTTTATACGAAATTTCAATGTCTAATATTTTTCTCAAGGGAAAATAAAAACAGTTCTGTGATATTCAGTGCCTTTTCGCACTAGAATTTCAGCAAACTACTGGGCTTCACATTCAAATGCTGACAAATATAATTCCCGGATGAAAAAAAAAGGTTCTTTCTCTTTGCATGTGAATTATTTATTTACTTTTTTTAATTGTTGATTTTTTTCCAATCGATGAAATTTTGTTCATAGTTCAAATTTCCATGATTTCCAGAAAAACAGGATTAAACGAACATTTTTACAAACATTTAAATCGGTGAAATATATTGTAAATGTTGTAAATTTTAAATAAATGAGTATTTTCATTATTTTCGTCATTTAAAAGCGTTATCATACTGTCTTGTAGGTTAGAAAATATTCAACTGAACTCACAGGAATAAAATGCATAAATCTCACTCAATGAAAATTTCGGACAAGTGTATTGTCCGGTATTGTTCCAACATTCTCATATAAATATTACTTTTCAATTCTCACGTTCGTGTTCCTTAGGGGCCATTGATTAATTACGTAAGGGTCCCGAGGGGGAGGGGGTTGGAAAAATCTCTACATACATTTACATTTGGGGGGGGGGGGTTCAAACCCATTCTTGGTACGTAATATTTTCCAAGCCGATATTTTACATTAGAAATCGTGCGGTCAAGTGGTTTGGAAGGGATCATCACGTATTAGGAGGAGCTGTTTTTACTTGTTTTGCAAAGAATGCATAGCGTAAAATATAATAAAAGAATCGCGCTACGTTTCATTTTTAATTAGTATTGCATCAAAAATATATAGAAAAAATGTCGAAAATGCATTCAGTCTAGATTCCAACATTTTAGTAAATATTTCTTTACACAAAATGTTTAATTTAATAATACTGAATTTAATAACTATTTCAGTGATGTAAGATTCGTTAATTTTATTATTTTGAAAAATGAAATGGAATCTTACGTAAGAATAGGGGGAGGGGGTTTGAAAAATCTTACGCACCCTTACATGGGAGGAGGGGAGTCAAAAATTGCCAAAATTATCCTTACGTAATTAATGAATGATCTCTTATCTTAAATTTTGCCATTCAAATGACATGTACAGTACATTGAAGCCTAAGCAAAGTTAGAGCGAAGCAGAAGAATTTCCTAGAAGCAAAATGCTTTCTAGAAAACTCTAGCTTTCAAAAGAAACAGGTGTATTGCTCGCCAGCAAAAAAAAAAAAAAAATGCGGTTTCATCAAGAGAAGTTTTTGTGATAGCGGCATTCGTGTGAGCATCTCTTGTCACTCTGTCTGCACCATTTTGCTCAGAAAATATGAAGAAAGCATCCGCAACATACATCTTGAAGAGCTCTGTCGACACTATTGGTTTTTTTTCTTCTAAATTTTGACTCGGGAGCTTGCTTTAAATAGTAATTATTTCTACCAACATGAGCATCAGTACCGGAAAACAGCGAGAATTTCCCTGCTATGCAAAAATGTCTTGATTCTTGGGGGGTTTTTTTCCTTAAACTTTTGGCGGATATAGCCCGAGAAACAGAAAACCATGCGTATTGTCTAATATAATCATAACCCTAAGTGCATTTTTTTACAGATACATTTAGCTGTCTTCAAATCCTCAATCATGGTTACCCACTCAAAGGTTTTAAAGATCTTGTAATTTTGCGCATTGGTTAATCAGTATGCCATTATCGACAACATACTGGTGAATATTAAAGTTTTTTTTTTTAAACTTTCGACGGATATAGCCTGAGAAACAGAAACCATGTGTGTTGTCTAAAATAATCATAACCCTAAGTGCAGTTTTTTTAAAGATACATTTAGCTGTCTTCACATCCTCAATCATGGTCACCCACTCAAAGGTTTAAAGATCTTGTAATTTTACGCATTGACTAACCAGTATGAAATTAACGACTACATACTGGTAAATATTAAAGTTTTTTTTGTGCATGTATCCCGTGGAGTGTCCGTCCTTTAATTCCACAAAAACTCTTTTTCAAATTAAAAACCTAAATAACCTTGCATCGAGCAGTTATGCCATAATAAAATATTCTAGTATGGATTTCTTGTTTCTTGTAGCAAAATTAGCATGATATAATAAATGCTAGTAAATAACATTTTGTAGTATTTGTGTAGTAAGCATATAATCTTGAGAAATGAAATTAATAAATATTAAGACAAAAGTCAAAATTGGTACAGCTATTGGTATATAGTTCCGCTCACGTGCTATTACACAGAAGCAAATTTCAAAGTTAACTTAAATTTCAAAGTGATGTAAATTGTTTTAAAAAGTATTTATTTTTTTTTTTGAGAGAGAGAGATAAAGAGAGCGAGACGTTATGCAGAATTCAACTAGTCGGCTAAAATGTCATTTCTTTCCATTTCTGTGAGTATTCGTAACCAAGACATCGACGAGGGAAATTACATTTCTTGCCAAAAGAACAAAAATTCGAGAAAGGGAAGTGCTTTTCATTCAATGGAAAATTCTTCTACTCCTACCATGTGTTCATTGTAAATGTACCTTTTGCAATTATTTACACTTGTTTTATATTAATGTATTTAACATCAGCTCTATTTTATCTTTCAATATTTAATTCAATTATCCTCTGCGTTATTTATTTGCTTCTTGGTATGACAACGTTAAAAAAATATAGAAGAGTTGGAACGTTTTTATAAAATGTGGAAGGTGTTTCTTGTTCATTGGTGGGGAAGAATATTATTTTACGATGTGCATATAGTTATGAAATTAAGTGTATTTTTTTTATATAAAAACTAATAGCCTGGACTTTAGAGACTTCCGAAGAAGACACACTCCAAGTGTTTTTATTTATTTATTTAAACCCCATCAATCACCACCGTACCAACCCCGGTGAGGGTTTAACTGGATGTGGTGACTGGGGGGAACAGAACAGATCACGAGCGACACTCGCTGGAACAATTTTGATAATTACAAAAACCAATAACAATAATAAGATAACAAACAATAAAAAGAACTAATATACAAGTGAAGAAGCTAAATAAGACTGGGATGGCTGGTAAATACAATGTAAACGGCAATTTTGAAAGTTTTTAGGCTGGATATTTAAAGTCATCTGCTTGAGTTATGAGAAGCGACATTATTTTATGGATATTCTTGCGAGTAACTGGATGAGAAAGAATGTGTGAAATATTTTTGGAGAAAGAAAAGTTGTAATTATAAGTGCAATGGAAAGAGCTGGTTAGAGGACAGTTGAATATGTAATGTTCAGGAGTTCCAGGTTCACTGCATACACATAATGGTGAGCTAATTAACTTAAATCTGTGTAGATACGATGGAAATGGTCCATGTGCACTGAGAAATTGTACTTCTACTGGATGTTTGCAGCGTTGTTTTAGTTTTACTTTTGGCAGGAAGTCATGAACTCTCCGACCAGTTTCTGCAGTGTCCCAGATTTCCTGCCAATTTTGAAGAAGTTCAGACCAGAGGAGATATTTGATGAAAGATTTTGGCAGAGGAATTTTATAGATGTGTAAGAGTCATTTTTTTTTTTATCGGTTTTAACTAAAAAGTCGGCTTGTTCATTGCCGAAGTGTCCCATATGAGCTCTAATCCAGTTTAGTTTTACATTTGGGTTTTCTCTGCAGAGAGTTTGAATGTCTCTGACCAACTTTGAGGTATGTATCGGGTCCATTATCGATTTGAAAGAAAACATACTATCTGAGAATATTGTAGGGCTCGCGATAATATTTTTTGATGCGATATAGTGTAAAGCGTGAACTAGTATGTTGTGGCCATTACGAAACTTTCTTCTATATTTTTCTTTTTATTTTCTGATCCCTCCCCATGCTTGACGAGGAAGCAATATTCCCATTAAAAACAAAATTACACATGCAAAAACTTGACGACCATCCCAATGTCTGAATTATTGCAAAATCAAAGCAAAGAGCGAAAATTGAAAGTTATTTTAAAAGCCTTGCTTGAATTGATTACAAATACTTTATTTGTTAACAAACATAAGATGGCAACAGTTAAAAATTTTAAATCATTGAGATAATATTTCCGATCATTTCCATACAATTAAAATCACGTAAAAAACGCAGACGACAATCTATTACGATTTATCTTTCTTATTGTTGCATTAATAAAACTATTTTTATTCGCAAAAAAAAAAAAAAAAAAAAAATCAACACCTCTTGGAGCGATTGGCATCAAAATTGAACCAAAGCCTGTTTACATATGGATTCACATATATTCCAAATTTCAACCAGAACGTAGCATTACTTCTTGAGATAGGGCACTCACAATGGAAAAAAAGAACGGGCGATTGCGCTACCCCCTTTTTAGCTGTTGACACCAAAATTAAATCAGCTCTTATATCCACTAAGTGCTACTTGCCGATAAATTTTTCTTTCATTCCGTTCATTATTTCTTGAGATACAGCAGACACAATTGACGACAAAAAACGTTCTATAGCTCAACCCCCGTTTGAGTTATTGACACCAAAATTGAATCAGCACCTGTTCCTGTTAATGGCAACATATGGACGAAATTTTGTTTGATTCCGCCCGTTACTTCCTGAGGAATAGCAAGCACGCGTAACTCAAAAAACGTCCCATTGCTCCACCTCCCTTGGAGGAATTCGCGCCAAAAACCAATGGGCACAAGTTCACATAGCGGCACATATGTGTACCAAATTTCGTTCGATTTCATGCGGTAGTTTTTGCTGTAGAGCGGCCACAAAAAACTGGTCACACACAGACGTGACACACGGGCACACACACACACAGACAGACAGACATTTTCCAAAAATAGTCGAAATGGACTCAGTACACCTCAAAACGTTCGGATCCGTCAAAATTCGAAATTCGAAAATTTGCACGAATCCAATTCCTTCTTCTATATATTAGACATAGAAGAAAGTATAAATGGAGAAAAGTTCAGCTTGAAAAACTGAATTATTTACAGTTAGTTTGGCTGACCAATCGTAGACAACCTGATTATTGGAGATGTGGGTGAATGCTGATGCTGTTCCATCACATATTTTCGAACCGTCCGTGAAAATTCCTGTATGAAGTATTGAAATATTAGGTTCTTCTAGACTAATATACGGAATTGCACACTGTAATTTTGGATGTTCTGTCCATTTTTGGCTGGCTTCTTCAAAGCTATTAGATGAGAAAGTATTATTTGGTGATATTTGAATTGTGGTTTTCCTGATAAATATATTTCCCAAAGCTAATTTTCGATGAACTGTAAGAACAGTTGGTGGGATACCCGCAAGAACATGCAAAGTGGTATGAGCTGATGTGTTATATGCTCCTAAGACAACAAGGAGGAAATGACGTTGAATAGTTCCTAATTCCTTCAGATCTTTCTGCTTCAAAAATTGACCCCATACTGCGACTCCATAAAGAATTGAAGGTTCTATTACTGTTTGGTTTAGCAATCTGCGTAGTTGAATATTTGCTCCCCAAGATTTTCCAGAGATGCATTGTAGCTTACTCAGAAGAGGAATTTATTTTTTATGGATTTTTTCCAAGTGTGCTGAGCTTTTTATCCAGCCTGACTCCAAGATAATCAATTTCTTTGTACCTTTTCATGAAATTGTCGCCAATTTTTATGATGGGCTGTCGAACGTAGTTTCTAGGTTTAGAAAGAAATAGGGATTTTGTTTTCTCCGGACAAGCTTGTAACTGATTTTCTTAGAGCCAAACGTGCAGTCTTCTAAGTGCTTCATTGGCTGAGGACTCGAGTTCATTCCAAGTTGAGGTTGACACTACAAAGATGATGTCATCTGCAAATGCTTGTATATGGACGTTTTCAGGCCATGAAATGTCAAGTAATGGTGCTAAAACAAGGTTCCAAAGTTCTGGGCCACTACAAGACCCTTGCGGACATCCTTTGGATGGGTTTGCGTTCACCAAAGTGGAACCTGAAAAGATTGTAATATTTCTTCCTGATAAAAAAAAACTCTTGTATAATTCATAAACACCACTTTCGCACTTTGAACGAAGGAGTTTCTGCAATATCGATGTCCATGTTATGTTGTCAAAGGCTCCAATTACATCGATTGAAATCAATAGGGTCAGCCTGTCATTATTTATGCAGTTGTAAATTTTATCAAAAAGATTTTGTAAAGCATTCTCCGTAGAGCTTCCAGTTGTGAATCCAAATTGATGAGGACTATTGAGACCGGAGCTATAAAGATGGTACTGTAATCTGTTAAGAACAAGCTTTTCTAGAATTTTTGATAAAACGGGAAGTATAATGTGATTGGCCTGTATGATGTAAATAATTTAAGTGGTTTGCCATGTTTGTGGAATAGAAGAAGTACACCCTGTTTCAGAGCTTTAGGAAAGTATGGAAATTGAAGGCAGGCATTAAAGAAATTCAGCAATAGATCGGGAAAAACAGAGTGAACATAACTCCAAATATAGGAATCAAGGCCGTCATAACCTGGGGCTTTATTTTTTGGCAGTTGTTTCATCGCAAAATTTACTTCCTGCGATGTGAATGCTGGAGACTCTGGTAAAGTGACTGAATGGTCATTGGCTCTAATATCATCTGATGCCGGAGGGAAGAAATGATTTATGAGAGACTTCAAAAACATTTCTTCAGAGTCATTGAATCCCATTCTTTCTTGCAGTATTGATGGCAGAACAACTGTCTTGAAAGCTATTTTGTACGGTTTTGCATAAGGAGTTGTCATGTTAGTGCAAAACTTTTTCCAGACGTCTTTGCGAGTTTTTCGGATAGTTTACACTCCAAGTGTTATAAATGCATTAAAGTTTACATGCGGCAGTAAGACGTTCGTTATTTCCAAACATACCATACTCACTACATCCAACATTTGACTACGCTATGCAATCCATAGCCTTAATACAGGTGGGAATGTATCCGCTTTATGAAAATTATTAGTTTCCAGCTGAAAATTAGAGGAATACAATCGGCAACTTCTTGTAATCAGTCTCAACAGAAAATCCAGTATCACTACTCGGGTACTTATTCAGGCAACTGGAACATTTTATCTGAATTGAAGTGTTTCAAACGTGTTTCCAATGTGTACTGGGAATTTGCAGTGTACTCCTGCCCAGTGATGTTCCCATCAATGTTTCTGAGGGCATACTCCCAGTTCTCCATTGCGCGCAATACGTATATGCGATCATATTCATGATGTACCGTTTCCACCTCTTGTGTAAAGACGACAAGAGAATGCATGGTCTTTTAGAGACGTTTAATCAACATATCAATATTTACAGCTATATTACAAATTACAGATTATTTAATGTTACAAAGATATTTTGAACTGCGTCAGCCACTCCGCGACTCACCAGCATCTTTGCTCTACGAGTCTCCCCTCTTGAACTATTTACTTTCTCTTATATACGGGGATTCGTTTGGCGGGGAATGCACCTCTGTTTACAACAGTCAGACGATGTTGACAAAATGCGTTAAGATCTTTTCCTTCTGCTGTCTGTGGTTTTCAACCGCGTTGACAAGATGGCTGAAAAATGTTCCCTATAGTGTCACAGACATCATATCACACCAAACGGAGAAAGTTTATGTGCACAACAAATGTCCAGCTTCGGATAGAATTCAGCTATTCTGAAGATCTAATTTCGAACATTTCTCAGAAAAGGGGAGCAAAAACCGTATTTACGTGTGGTCTTATACTTATCCAGCTCCCATACTGGTGACAGATATAAAACACCCGCGTAACATGTTTTTCTTACGATGAGTGTGGTCTGGAAAAGAATTTCTAGACCGACCCCACACATTGAATCAAAATAGCAAACAAGTGGAGGAATCGCATCGGTATAATGATATGTCATAATATGAAAATTTTTGAAACTTGAGGGTACACGTTATACGTCTGAAAAATGTTTGAGAGTATACGGCGCATATGGAGTATACTCTATTGGAACACCACTGCTCCTGCCTTAAAACAGATGAGGGTTTTCCAACCATTTGCGCTAGTTATCGCCAATATTTTAAACTAGAAAGTCGCTCGTCAAGGTATGACGGGGGAAAATTGCTTCTACATTTCAAGGAAGCAATTATATGTTTGGTGATATTTTGATAGTTGAAATTTCAACCCTAACTCCAGTGGATGAACCCTAAACTCCAGTGGATAGCGTTAAGTGCTGACCATTCTTTCGTTTCTTCATTCCCCTGAAATGGCACAGTCTTACCAGTAAAACAGTTAAGTTACCGGTTCGAGTTCAGCCTTGTCACAATAAAACCTTTCCCTGCATCTCAAACATGACCAAAACAAAAAATCAAATTATCATGCCGTGGCGAGAGTTTCACTGTTGATGACGTCAGGAGCGTTACTCGATCCTTCGCTATTATATAGTATATGAGGATTTTGACACTTATCCCCCTTTTGTGATGCCTCATTTGTATAGGTTTACATTTTGTGCAGCGAAAATGGATTGGTGTGGGCAAAAGTAGGTACCTCTTTTCAGCACGGTGTTCTTCAAAACGTCGGAACTGCAGCTAATTTTTTGAAAGACGCATTCCCCGACGTCACTTAAAATAGAGAATTTCTTTTAATCGAATTTAAGGCTATTTTTCGAAAAGTTTTGAGATGCGTATTATTCATAATCCTTCAACTGCGTATGAGTTTCTTCCGCGCAAAAATGTTTCAGAAAGGAGAATCAAGTAATAAGGTTAAAAGCTTCCGTTTCTGGTTATGATCACTCATCCAAATCAATCTCATTTGACGTCAGATGTAATCTCTTTCCATGGCAACATATTTCATATTTAAAGGCTATAAATAGTCCCAAAAGCATCTGCAACGTCTAATAAATCCTTTAAGTGATTAAATGAGATTCAACGAAACATAAAAGTAAAATTGGTCTTTCGAAGAAAAATGGGATCGTTTCCAAAATTTTAAAAGTATTTTTTTCTGAAAGAGCATGCTTAAAAACATAGGATCTGACCAATTTTTAAATAATTTATTCAAGTTTAATATTTAAAATAATTACTTAAATCGGTGCGCTTTCATTGTTTACACTTCTGTCGTGTGACATCACAAATGATGAAATGTCATTCAATGTTGCTATTCACAGAACAAAATATTTAATTCGCATCTTTACTCACGTGCATTGGCAACGATATAGTTGATAAAAAGCGTAGAGCGCAATTTTAATTCGCTGCTTGATTATCATAACGTGAAAACGTAGTAGAAAGATGCGGAAAAGTGCATCATTTGTGACGTCATAAAGACCACGCCTTGTTTGAAAAATCGGAAATTTTAAAAAAATAATTTCAAAAAAAAAAAAAAAAAAAAACTGTTGAGAAAATGAAAGTATTTTCTGCATCCATGTTTTTTTGAGCAATCACGATTGCTTATTGTTCTCACTTGACAGTCCTTGATGTTCCGGTTCCTTTTTCAGCTTGGACCAGGGCTGCAGCACCACCGTCCACCGGCGGCGGCGCGGCTGGTCTTGAGCACTGTTCCCCGGAATCCACTTTTGCTGGGCGGTGGCGTCCATGTCCTACATACGCATGCGCATACACAGTCGCCTACGCGCGCACGCCTTTACACACATACACACGCCTACGTGCACACACGTAAGCCTACACACACACGCACACAACTATATACACGTAAGCACCCAGGAGGAGGGACATGCTTGGGCGAGGGAGCCATTTCTAGAAACAATAACTCTAACCAGTAGAGTCTTGTCGCAACTCGTGATTGCGAAAAACATAATTTAAATTCAAAGTTTCGGAATTCAAATTAGAGTTTTTATTTTTTTTTTTTGCTCATTCTATCCATTTGAATGACTAAAAGTTGTACTTTTGACTGAAGGAAACCACCCCATTTATAATACATTTATAAGTGAGTCTATATTTTAATGCGAATTTTTGAAAAACGGAAAGAACGTTTTGTGTGTGCATGCTATGTTTGAGAAATGCTATTTTTAAGAATTACATCAAATTTTAGATTTTCGTAAATTAATATCAGGTTCATGCTAGATACTTTGTATACACAAAGCGTTTAGTGCGTTCGCAAATAACCGAAATATTGTTAATGATTCTGAAAAATGAATAAATAATATCAGAGTTTTCCCACTTTCTCTATCCTTTTTGGCAAATAATAGTGTTTTTTTTTCGCTAAAACCTCTTCCAAAATCATTTAACTGGATTCGCCCTAGACTGCACTTTATACCATGTGTTCGATGAATGATAAAAGCAACGTTAATAAAGCAGAAATTTACGCAATTACAATACACCGATTTTCTATTTGAAAAAATTGGCTTATTGGTTGAAAGAACAAACGAAAGTCTTTTGTTGGATGTTCTTTCTTCCACAAGCTCACTTCTTTTGCCCTGAAAAAGGAGTTTCTAGTAAACCAGAAACACGTGACAACATCATTTGTAAATTGATGCTTCGTTAAGCTTGTTTCTATCATTTACATGCACGAAGGCTCTTTATTTTATGTCAAACAATAAAGTTTTAGTACAGTTGAATTTAAAGTCAACTGAAAAAAATGCATTTGCTTTAGGGCCTTATTTCAGAAAAAATCGGTAATATTCCGCTTCGAATTGACGCCATAACTCCTCCCCCAAACCATCTCCGTTTGCCGAATTTCTATGCTATGATGATTTCAAGGAGAATTTATGACGTCAATTCGAAACAAAATGATCATTTCAGAAAAATCCTCTAAAACGGTTCCAGATAAAAATTTTCCCCATTTGTTTTCCCGATTTCATTAAATTAGATAAGTAGAGCTATTAGTAATTCTAAATTGAGATTTGTTACCTAATTTTTCTGCACAGAATATTGTATAATGCAACTGTAAACAGAGCTGCGAAGCTGGAGGGAAAAATTTTCAGTAGGTAACTTTTGGAAGTTCTGCTGCAGCCTGCTGAACAGCGAAGGTTCATTGTACAATCCGCCTGTGACTTGCCGGTTGCGCCTCCCGATCCGCCCGTGACTTCTGAACTCCTAGAAGACTAGGAGAGGTTTTCGCGCGTTTTTGATTTTTTTCCTGCATTTTTGGACTTAGTGTCGTTCTACCGTTACGAAGGTTTCCCCCGCGTTTTTTGATATTTTGGTGCAAATTTTATTTATTTACAAACATACTGGATTTTATCATTTTTTCGTGCATTTTTGGACTTTGTCGTTTTTAAAAATAATTTTTGTTTTAAGTTGATATTCCCACTATCCAGCCCGGTGTATTAAAACAATACACTCCATCAACTTTTTTTTTCATTTAGATCTTAGACTATTTTCGCTTTTTTTTTAAAATGATTATTTTCGAACGTTTTTGAACTTTGAATATTTTTTTGTGAATTTGATTATTTCCCGCCTTATAAACTTTAAATATTTTTCGCGATTTTGATTATTTTCAGGCATTTCAGAATTCGATTATTTTTGACAAAAATGTCTTTGTCCAATTCAGCGTCTTTTGATCTTTGATTATTTTCGTGCGTTTTCGGACTTCGTCGTTTTTCGAGCATATTGAACTTTGCCGTTTTTCAACAATTTTTTAAACTTTATCATTTTTCGCGACTTAGATTATTTTTATGCATTTAAGTCTTAGACTATTTTTGCTTCTTTTGAACTTTGCTTATTTTCGAGCATAATGGACTTAGCCGTTTTTTCATAAATTTTTTGAACTTGTCATTTTTCCCGACTTAGATTATTTTTACACCTTTCGGGCGCCACGAAATGAGGGGGCGCCGCAAAGTGCCCCTTCATTTCGTGTATCATAGATGCACGGTCATAAACGCACAAAACAGAAATGAAAAATGAAATGAAGTTGAACTCTTCAGGCAATCTGCATTAAGATAAAAGAGTTTGCTGTGCTCTCCCGTGATTTATATTAGAACAAAAACATCTGATGTTATTTTTCATAGAAGATAACGTCATTTGAAAGTCTGTAAACGAAAAAAAATTAATTTGTATTCTGATATTTTTAATTCAAATTATGTTTTTCGCAATCTCGAGTTGCGACAGGACCCTACTCATTGGAATTATTGTTCTTAGAAACTGCTCCTGCCCCCCCCCCAACCTGCTCCTTCTCCTGGGCGGTTACGTGTATATAGTTGTGTGTGTAGGCGCGCATGCATGTTTAGGCTGGTGTGTACGTAGACCTGTGCATACACATAGGCCTGTGTGTCTCTCTCTGTGTAGGTGCTTGTGCATGTGTAGGCTTGTGTGTACATAGACTTGTGTATGCATATAGGCGGGTGTGTGTGTGTGTGTGTATGAGCGTGTGTAGGACATGGACGCCACCGACCAGGAGAAGCGGATTTCGGGGGACATTGCTCAGGACCCTGCAGAGGACGGTGGGCGGGAGTGTTGCAGTGGGAGGCGGGGGGGGGGATAAAATCAGCGTAACGTCAAGGACAGTCAAATGAGAACAATAAGCAATCGTGATTGCTCAAAAAAAAAATAAATAAATAAAATAAAATAAATAAAGAAAGAAAGAAAAGAAAAGAAAATGAAAATGAAAATTTTCGTATTGTGGCAGTCTTTTTCCAAACGAGCGAGATATGAAAGATGGTATTATATTCATAGAAGTAAAAGCAAAACAATCTTGAAAAGGATCACTGGATGAGTCTTGAAATTTAATTTTAATGTTTCTTCGATAAATACGTTTTCTATTTATGTTCAATAAATTTTTGGTTCATGTTCTTAGTTTGATCAATATGAGTAACTAGTTAAGTTTTAATTTTTTTTTTATCTTGTGGAGTAGCATTTTACAAGATAAATATTTGGAATTTTAACGTTTCCATTTTATGCAAAGTTTTTGGAGTATTAATGTATGATAAATATTAGAAACAGATTCATTGCTTTAATTTGTACTATCTATAGCCCTCAGATTGTTTTGTTCATTAATATTTAAAAAATGCAAGTATGACGCGTTCACACGCATTATGAAATGATGTTATGTTATAAATAACTTTATTTTTCTGTGTTTATAAAGAGGGGAAGAGCGCCACGAAGCTTTCGCCCCAGGCACCGTCAGCTTTTCGGACGGCCCTGATAATGAAAACTGAAAAATAGTTACAATAATAACTTCAAAGTCCCAAAGATGTAAAAATAATCTAAGTCGGAAAAAACGACAAGTTCAAAAAATTTATGAAAAAACGACTAAATCTAATATGCTCGAAAATAATCAAAAATCGAAAGAAGTGAAAATAGTCTAAGACTTAAATGCATAAAAATAATCTAAGTCGCGAAAAATGATAAAGTTTAAAAAATTGTTGAAAAACGACAAAGTTCAATATGCTCAAAAAACGACGAAGTCCGAAAACGCATGAAAATAATCAAAGATCTAAAGACGCTGAATTGGACAAAGACTTAAAATGGCAAAAATAATCGAATTCCAAAATGCATGAAAACAATCAAAATCACGACAAATATTTGAAGTTTATAAGACGGGAAATAATCAAATTCACAAAAATATATTCAACGTTCAAAAGGAAGCGAAAATAGTCAAAGACCTAAATAAAAAAAAAAAAAAGTCCAAAAATGCACGAAAAAATGACAAAGTCCAGTATGTGCAGCAGAACCCCCCCCTGCCCCCCAAAGTTACCTACTATTATCGACTTCGATTCCGACTACTTTGCCTCAAAATCGGTCCGACTGCGCAGGGTGTTTAGTTGGGAGTAAGTATGATCAAAAAGCTACAGATCACTGCAAATGCATACGGGATTTTTAGGCATGATTTCATGTTTCGAGCTTCGTAATTTTATCTACTATACTTTGCTAAATCATTTTTGGAGGCAGATAGCCAAGGAATAAAAAGTATGAAAAGCGGTGTTTTTTTTTTTTTTTTTTTTTTTTTGGTATGACTGCAAGAAGATATTTCCCAGATTCAAAGAGAGGAAGTGAGAGAAAAAAAAAGAATTTGGGAGAAAAAAAGAAAATGGGGCAAAATTCGCGTAAGCACGAAACTGCAGTCCTCTGCTGAAATGACTGAGTTGGCGGTGTATTTTATGTAAACGTGATGTCTTTTATTTTTCCAAGCTTTGATAGATAAAATGTGCGCTAAAATATTTTTATGTTTTTATTCAACTAACTTCTCCACATACTACAGAAACTTGATAAAAAATGAAAGTGTGATACATTTAAGAAGTAAATTATTTATTATTTTTCTTTTTTCGAAGAAGGGATTTTTATTAGATGATCTAAGTTTGGGAAGAAATTAATTTTACTGCATGACAGCAATTATTTTATTTTCATCAATTATTTCGTTAGAAAAATACATTGCATAATTTATTGGTCCACTGCGCTTCAATTTCCGCCAAAATGAAACTGCTTATTTGAAAAGTGATGACCTCTATATTAATAATTATTCTCGCCTTAGAAACAATGTGTGTTCAGTTGTGGCAATGTGAAGCCCAGCGCTTCCGCACCGCAGGCCCGGGTTCGATCCCCGTATCGAGCGTGATCGACTCAGCTGTTCATCCTTTCAGTGGGTCGATAAAATGAGTATCAAGCGTGCTGGGGAACTAAACCCTGGGGGTACTGCGTAAGGCTGACCACCTAACCGGAACATCTACCTAGCACCCCAGAGCTCTTGGTCAGGAAGACTGAGATAACCAAGGACGGATCCAGAAAATGTTCAAGGAGGGGGCGATTATTTTTTACTCTTCGGAATGTCAATTTCTAAAAACTGTCGAAGGAGTGTACTAAACCCCATAGCTTATCTTTATGTAATCAAAGCTGTCCTACAGTTGTGTTTCTTTCGAAAAATATACAGGGTGAGCTTTTGACACTAGTCCTAATGTCATCTAAGATCGTCTAAAATTGAGATTTTAGAACCTCAATTTCGAAAAACAACCTTTAGAGAGTTCCGGTCTTTTTCCCCAGAATACTAAGAGATGGGCTATGATTGCGTTTTTAAGATTTCAATTCTGGTAAAAGGGGAAGACATCCTTTTCTTCTAACACTATCGAATATTATGAAAAATCGCGTTTTTGAAATTTTAATATTGAAAATATGCGTAAAGAAAGTTCCTGTCTCTCGGATCAAGGAGAGGGCGATCGCCCCCATCGCCCCCTCCCTTGTATCGGTCCTTGACATAAGCTCAGTGGGCCTTGGCCCCCATGGGCTGTCGTGCCACTGGGCTTGGCTTAAGAAACAATGCGTGGTCAGTTAAAGAGGGGGGGGAGGGGGAGAAAAAAAACTTGCTTTAGATTATAGTAATTTTTAAATATAATAATAAAATGTATTCACGAAATAAATTTGTAACTCTGTACAAGCAGTTTAAAAAAATACACCAAGGAATAAAATTATAAATCTACAGAAAAAAAAGTTCATGATACAACCTTTAACAAGGCAAAATGAATAATTAATGATATAATAAGGGGGAACCAGGGTTGGCAACCTTGTAAGAACTATTTGAGGAGCATCTGTGGTAATTTTGAGGAGCATATTGAAATTTTGCGGAGCAACTCGGTATTTTGTACATAAATCAATGTAAAAAATTTAAATCTCTTATATAATAATAAACTTGATAATTATTTTAAGCACTGGCATAAAAATAATTTAAAACAGATTTAAACACTATGCCACGCTTTGAGTGCAGTGGTTGGAAAAACTACATTTTTTTTTTTTTTTTGTAGTGAACTACAACTACTTTGTTACAAATGTAGTTAACTACAACAACTTTTTTTTAAAATGTAGCAACTACAAACTACTTTTGAAATGTTTGAAATGTAGTCGCTACTTTTCAAAAAATAAGTAAAAAAGAGGGAGGGGGGATTGTGGGACACACTGGGATGTCACACAAAAAATGAAAGTCGATTTTTCAAGTCGCACATCTTCTTATCTTTTTCCTCTTATGTCAAATCAATTGTGGAAAAAAGTTTTATATAATTTGAACAACGGCAACCCGTGCCGCCTCGACTTTCAAATGAAACTATAAACCAGTACTTGTATGCTACGCCAAATCGAAAGAAAACTGTTTTTAGAAACTCGAAATTTCTGTTGATCAAACGTTGCCCCTATACCCCACACTCCACAGTCCACATGTACCACAATAACGTTCATTCAAATTAAAAAAGCATTTAGATGGCCTACACTTGACCTAAAATTTATAACTTTCTTCAAAAAATTTACATATGAATTTAAATAAAATATCAACTTCAAAAATTATTAACAAACAAGTTTTCAGATCAACATTTGCAAATGAATAATAAAAAAATAATATATTTAAAATGAAAAATTTAACTTAACCAAAAATTTCTAACGCTAATTACCTACTTCTCTGTTTATGTTTTTCAGCTTGATAATTTCGTAAAATTTAACTTACAAATGATTGCCGTTGTTCAAATTATATGAAAATTTTTTTTACAATGGGATTGTTTCCGAAATTTTAAAAGTATTTTTATAGGATTTGAGCATTTTCTAAATAGTTTGACAAATCTTCATATTTTTCGAAAATTATTTTAATCGGTGCGTAGATTTTATTTTTTCTGCTTCTGCACATGACATCACAAGTGATGAAATGCCTTTCACTGATGCGATTAGCGCAGAGCGCAATATTTAATCCGTTTCTTTACTCACATGTACTGGCAACGATATGGTTGATAGCAAGCGTAGAGCGCAATAGTTAATTCACTTCTTAATTATCATATCTCGGTGAAACGCGGTTGACAGCAAGCGTGAGTATTCAGTGCGCCAGTGGAGTAGCGCGTCAAAGTTCATCACTTGTGACGTCATAAAGACGACATTTCTTATTAAAATTAAAGATTTTCCTCGCTCCATGTTATTCTTTTTTTGCTCATTCTATCAACTTCAGTGACTAAAAGTAGTACTTTTGACTGATGGAAACAACCCCGAAAAAATACAAGAGGAAAATCAACTACCGATTTTTTTGGGACACCCTAATACACACACGCTCCGCAAAAGAATTGAACGAAAAATGGTTTGGATTGATAAATTAGCTCATCTGAACATACGAGTAGAATGTTACTAAGAATTATCTATTATTTCTTTTTTCTATTTTTTCTCAAAAATGTCCACGAGACTTAAATTTTCGCGGGCCCGTCGCAATCACGTAAATTTAAGCCTCACGAAATATTTTTGTTTTTCAACTTTTGGTCTGTTCTTTAAAATTCACAAAATGTTCAGCCCTCGAAATCATCGATATTTTCATCCGCTGATGTACTTGTGTAAAATTTGGCCAGTCAAATTCGTTTTACCTTGAGTCTTTTTTTAGTTTATTTAAAAGTAGTTTCCAGAAATCGCTACAAACTACTAATTTTGTATCGAACTACTCGCTGCAGTATTTTTAATTAAAAGTAGTATGCTACACTACAAACTACTAAAAAATGCAGCTACTACAGTAGCGTCGCTACTTGTAGCGCGCTACTTCCAACCACAGGCATCTTTTATTTCCCCTATTTGCATGCCTGTCATAATAAACTAGCAAAATACAACAAAAATTTATTGGATTTTATTAAAATCTTTGGTAATCCTGGTCAGAATTAGGACCAAACGGGAAATGCGGAGTAAAATAACTTCTTTGCGGCGCTGCGGAGCAACTCCGCAAAATGCGGAGCAGTTGTCAATTCTGGGGAACGGAAATATTAATTTCATTAATTATTGTCGTGTACTTTTATTTAACTCCTAACATTTAGTACGTAATTTGTTTTTTTTTTAAATAAAATGTTTCACCATTTAGAGGTGAGATGAAATCTGGAAACTCCTTAATCAGTTTGATGTTCGTTTTAAAAAACAAGTTCATACAAAAATCGATTTTTTTTCTTCGCCCACAAAGAATCCAGTTTAAAGAGACCTTAAAAAAATTTGATCAAAAGGTTAATGCATATTTTTCCTTTTTGAAGAATCTGGTTTGTTGCCATAGTTGCGAATTCCATTGCATTAAATGTTCTCCTTTTTCTATGATTGAAGATTTAAAGAGAGAGAGAGAGAGAGAGAGAAAGAAAGATTAGGCTTCATTATTGCTAATTATTTTCTTGTGAATCAAGGAGAAAGATTTTTTTCCCCGCTGTTTTTTTTTTCCTTCTTTTTCTTGCCTCCCTCTTACTCTCGGTTTCTTTTTCTTTGCTGAAGTGAAATTTGAGATTTAAATTTAACCTTTTCGTTAAAATGAGATTTTAGGAAAATTAATTTGAATGATTCTTTATTGCAAAATTAGTTTTCTTCCATATTTATAATTTTTTTGAATTTTCAATTGCTCCTCCTGTAAAATTTTGCATTTAATTGAGATCTAAAGTTTTTATAAAATTTTAAAGCCGGCTATTTTTGATTTTAATGGCTTAGCTCTAGATGTGCAATTTTTAATTATTTGATGGATCATTTTTCATTTTAGCGGAACTTAAAGTATTGTTTCAAGCCCCATTTTGATTAGAAATTAAATAGTTAATTTAAAACTTCAACAACCTTGTTTTGTCAACGTTTGACGAGCCCATTTGTATTGATTTATTTGGCGAAATATTTTGCAATTGCGCGGGGAAGTGATTACGCAGTGATGCTCATAAAAAATAGCGTAGTTTTTTGCTATTTTAATGTAGTTTTTTGACTTTTTAGATTTTTCCCTTTACATATGCATAAAAATCTATCTTTATGCCAAATTTCAAGTATGTGAGACCCTTGGAAGTTCGTAAACATTTTGATGAGTGAATGAGTGAGTCAGTGTGAAAAATGACACTTTTCAGATAGTAATAATTCCATAACTATAAGAGGTACATTCATGAAATTTAGGATTATAAGTCTGCTAGGCAGCTCTATTAGACATACAAAATTTCAAGCACGTAGATTTAATAGTTTTTGAGAAATGAGGGAGTCAAAAGTAGCTTGAAATGGTTCGTGTAAGATACACACTGGCAGATGTTTCGCCTGATTTCCGAACTTGCCTGACACACTGCCGTGTGTCTAAATATGATTTCCGCAAACATACATCGATGAATCACAGTAGCTTCCCATGGGGGTGCCCTTGTCTTAACTGTAAGATATTACCTCGCACTCGTTTTATAAATAATTTCGTCGCCTGATAATTCTCCAACATAAGACTAAAAAACAGAAAAATAAAATAATAGTTTAAAAAACTAAAAAAACACGCTTTCGCAGCAAAATGAACTAAAAAGTGAAAAATAATCTTTGGATGATAGTAGTTGACCAATCACTTAATTTAATGTAATACAAAAAAGCGTGGGGGGCTTCTTATCAGTTGTCTTGAATTTCTTCCATTTGTTGTCCAAGCAAAAATGTAAATAGACAACACCCAACGCGTTTTTGTATTACATTAAATTAAGTGATTGGTCAACTACTATCATCCAAAGATTATTTTTCAATTTTTAGTTCATTTTTTCTAATGGAGATTTTTAGGGAATTTATTCAAAGGGAAATTTTTTGAAGCTATTGTTCCAATTCTGATGGGGATTAAAAGATAGAACGTTGATGTTATTTTGAAATTTTCTTCTCATTCAAAAGGGTTTTTTTTAGTACTATTTTCTTTATTCAGATACATTTAGAGGGACTGTTCACTTTATTTGAAAATCGCAAACAAAAATATTTAGAAACAGAGAATTTAGAAACATAGAACAGATAAATTTAGAAGCAAGAATATTAAATAACTGATTCTTGATCCCCACTTTAGTTTTCAATTTTTTTTCTCTGCTGCAAGTTATCAGTTTTTTTTTCTTTTTAAAGTACGTGAACAAAGGTAATTTTTCCCTCTTTCTGACAGTATTTTTTTTTTAGTTGAAATGAAACAGATAGTTTTGGTAAAATATTTTTTTTCAAAAATTTCATAAAGGGATCATGTATCCCCACATCAAGGGATACATGATCCTTTCATGGGGGATACTTGATCCCACTGAGAAAATACATAGACATTTCATTAGATTGGCAATTTATTTATGGATTTTAGTTTTCTACATAATGTTTCTAAAAAAACACAATTTCTAATTTTCTTTATTAGATTTTTATAATGTGAACACAAAATTACATAGTTTCAAATTTCACTAGACATTTGTAAAAAAAAAAAAAAAAAATAAGGACACAACTTTCATGAACTTATGATGTTTTTGATGAGTTACTTATTATCCAATACAGTTGTGAACAAAAAAATACTATATTTTATAAATGAAACTAACAATTTTTTTAAAGACAACAAACATAAAAAATAGGATGACAAGCACGAAAATAATCTTATTTGCTTCTTGTCTTGCAATAATAAAATTAAAAGTTTCATCATTTGAATTAATTTTAAAAAATAGGGAAGAAAAATGTAAGTGTCAGTGTACTCAGAAAAAAGAAAGCCTAGTTTATATGTTTTCAAAACCTGAAAAGTCAAATGCAAACAATTCGTTTGTAGTAGTCCTTTAAGTTCCGTTCAACCCAGCTGGATGTGTGCAGCTTAACACATTTTGTCAATTTTTCAGGAAAAATAGATGGATTAAACATATTACCTTTTTGCTACAGAAAACTTATTTCAAACTCTTAAAATTTAATTTTGCATTCTATCCGCTAATGGGTCAAAATAATGGGCAACTCACTCTTTTGTAGTAAATATAACTATAGTAAAATCATTCATTTTTTTCTTTCAAACAAAGACTTGACATTTATTTCAACTTGTTCAAGCTCATTTGGCTGATCAGAGCATAATTTATCTTAAGAGTTAGTTTATGTTTAGATGTTTGAGGTGTTATGTGTACTACAAGTGCGAACTGATATGTCAATTGTTTAGCATATTTATAGTAGTGATTGTTCAAATCTATCACTCAAACTACGATGAATTTTATTATGTTAACATGGTTTTGAATGTTTAAAGTTAATGTCAACTAAGTAAACAACATTTGTATTGTTTTCATTGCATTTATATTGCCATGTGGATACTTGATCCCTGGGATCATGTACGATCTAACGAAGAGATCAAGTATCCCTAATATGCGATTTTGACAAACATACTTGTTCTATTATTAACAATATGTCGCAATTTAATAAAAATATGTGTCTATTATTAAAGACTGTCTGTACTTTAACATTACACTTCGGAATTTTTTTTCAAGTTGTATTTAACGGATAATGTAAACTTCGGAATGCTTTCCTAAAAAAAAGTTTCCCTTGTCACATTCAGACGATCATTCCTTGAGCTAAAACAAAATGGCTGAAAAAAACAAAATGTTGCCAGTTTTTATGTACAAGTATAACTTTAAAATAATTCTCAGGTTTCAAATCTCGATTTAATGATTTTGATACATTTTTGTCTCTGGGATCATGTATCCCTAGGGATCAAGTATCCCTAGTCTCCCCTACCAATTAAACTTGTAACATCAAACCGTGAAAACATTTTTCATGTGTTCAAAATTCTTTACAGAAATCATTGAATTTGGAACGATGCCAATTCCCTTCAAAATTTCTATTCGGAATTTCACGTTCGATATATTTGTATTCTCAAGAAAAGTAGTCTTTTTTCGTCTGTCTACAGCATTAAGTTTTGCGCCGGTTATTTCAAAGACAAAATAAATACTGTAAACAATTTTTAAATTTATAAACACGACGGTCTTTGTGTTTTAAAGTTTACTTTTCAGACAGTCACTAAACTTCACCTGGCGATTGAAAATATTCAGCAATGTCAACAACACTTAAATCTTAGTTTTACTTATGTTGTGTTTAGTGATGTGGATCGGGTAAATACCCAGAGGGTAGGTAAATATTTTTTGGGTATTTACCCAAGGCCTGGGTAAATGCCCAAAAACTGGGTATTTTACAAAAAAAAATGCAAAAAGTGAATAAGAATTTTTTTTCAAAATCTAAATATGAAATAATTGGTAAAACTGATACATACATATGTATTACGCAGTTTATAATATTTTTAATTGAAAGACTTGATGAAATTATGAAAGAAACATATCGTGAACCAAAGAATCTTTCTTTTCAATGTCATAATTGGAGAAGTATAAGCAATTCAATGATGAACTTGGAAGAATAAACAGAGAAGTTATTAAGACTATGTTGTTATTTATTTTATTGCTGTTTAAGTGATAACGTGGCAAATATAAAAAGTTTTCGCATTAATAAGCAAAAAAAAAAAAAATCAAAATATTGTTTTTTGTTGCCTTGCTCATTTGCATTTGCTCCCCGGTACTTCATGATGAAAATTTATTCAAACTGTTTTTAATACAACCAATTAGTGATGTAGGGTGGGAAGATAATTTTTTTTTTCGATATTTATCCGAAGGCAGGGTAAATCCCCTAGAAATTGCGCGCGCATTTTGCAAAAAAAATTTAGTTGATATCAAAAGGTGATGATTTTTTTTTCAAACATAAACCAAAAAAGGAATGATTAAAAATATAAAAAATTTTGTGTTGTAATTTTTTTAATTAAAGGCTTAATGAAATCTAAGACTTAATGAAAAAATGATATGCAGACTACGCCTGAACACTTGAACTAGGTTTGGAGGAAATTTCTGTAAAAGATATAAGTAAATAAATAGTAATAATAAATAGAGCGACATTTCGTTACATTTTGATGTCATGCAGGGACATATTACTGGGTTATAAAAAATGAGGACCTTAAAAAATTGATGTTTTTTTTTTTTTTTTGTAACCAGTTAAGCTTTTTACTTTTTGTAGAATGGCTTTTTATATTTGAAATTTGGCTATCAACATTGATTAGGCATATCTAGTGATGTAAAATACCTGGGTATTTATTTTTAGGGGTAAATACCCAGGGTACATACCCGGGTAAATACCCAGGGTACATACCCGGGTAAATACCCAGGGTACATACCCGGGTAAATGCCCAAAATAGGTATTTACCCGGGTATTTATTTCAAAAATTTATATTCAGCTAAAATACTTTTCTGTATGTATTCCAATATGTATATAACCAACAATATACAAAACAATAAATTTCTGCCCAAAATTTTATTTAGATCACATATTTAAAGAATTATTGTGTTAAACAACTAAGCAATCAAATATGATATTCACATTAAATGTGTTGGATATGCCTAATCAATGTTGATAGCCAAATTTCAGATATAAAAAGCCATTCTACACAAAGTAAAAAGCTTAACTGGTTTTAAAAAAAAAAAAAAAAAAAAATCAATTTTTTAAGGTCCTTATTTTTTATAACCCAGTAATATGTCCCTGCATGACATCAAAATGTAACGAAATGTCGCTCTATTTATTATTTCTATTTATTTACTTATATCTTTTACAGAAATTTCCTCCAAACCTAGTTCAAGTGTTCAGGCGTATTCTGCATATCATTTTTTCATTAAGTCTTAGATTTCATTAAGCTTTTAATTAAAAAAATTACAACACAAAATTTTTTATATTTTTAATCATTCCTTTTTTGGTTTATGTTTTAAAAAAAATCATCACCTTTTGATACCACCTAAATTTTTTTTGCAAAATGCGCGCGCAATTTCTAGGGGATTTACCCTGCCTTCGGATAAATTTCGAAAAAAAAAAATTATCTTCCCACCCTACATCACTAATTGGTTGTATTAAAAACAGTTTGAATAAATTTTCATCATGAAGTACCGGGGAGCAAATGCAAATGAGCAAGGCAACAGAAAACAATATTTTGATTTTTTTTTGCTTATTAATGTGAAAACTTTTTATATTTGCCACGTTATCACTTAAACAGCAATAAAATAAATAACAACATAGTCTTAATAACTTCTCTGTTTATTCTTCCAAGTTCATCATTGAATTGCTTATACTTCTCCAATTATGACATTGAAAAGAAAGATTCTTTGGTTCACGATATGTTTCTTTCTTTCATAATTTCATCAAGTCTTTCAATTAAAAATATTATAAACTGTGTAATACATATGTATGTATCAGTTTTACCAATTATTTCATATTTAGATTTTGAAAAAAAATTTCCCATTCACTTTTTGCATTTTTTTGTAAAATACCCAGTTTTTGGGTATTTACCCAGGCCTTGGGTAAATACCCGGGTAAATACCCAAAAAATATTTACCTACCCGCTGGGTATTTACCCGATCCACATCATTAGGCATATCCAACACATTTAATGTGAATATCATATTTGATTGCTTAGTTGTTTAACACAATAATTCTTTAAATATGTGATCCAAATACAATTTTGGGCAGAAATTTATTGTTTTGTATATTGTTGGTTATATACATATTGGAATACATACAGAAAAGTATTTTAGCTGAATATAAATTTTTGAAATAAATACCCTGGTATGTACAGTGGGTATTTACCCCTAAAAATAAATACCCAGGTATTTTACATCACTAGTTGTGTTGGATTTAAGAACTTCAGATGTAGCTTTTAGAGAAATTGGTTATTTTTAAGCATTGTGCGATATAGTAGTTGTACAAGTTTATCCCCTTTTTACGAAGTGCAAAGGGGATAAACTTGTATGACCCAACCATTAGGGACTAAACCATTGAGGCTACTCCATCCATCGAGAAGAGATAAAACGGAGGGAGTAAAGATTCGTGAAGCCAAGACCCCAAGTTACGTGATAGATTTTAAAGCAAAGCATCGGGGGGGGGGGGAAGAAATTAGGTTTCTTTCTCTTGTTTCACGCTAAAAGTACCAACAATTCGTCGTTGTTGAGTCATGCGACTTGGGATCTTTGGGTCAATTTTGCTAAGCCAATGATTGGGCTTGTTCCCTCCATTTACAAATTCCTGCTCTAAAACTCCATTGCATATTTTAATAAGCATAGGATGTGATAGGAGTCAACTGAACTCCAATCCTGGTGCGGTATTTGGGTATCTGCAAAATTTCGTGTTATTGGACTTGGTTTAGATGCTGCTGTCAAACAAGTGGAATAAGCCACCCACAGTTGTTGTACAACATCTCAAACATAATACAATTGCAAAAAAAAAAAAAAAACATTCAAAAACATAGCACGAGTACTGTCCGTTCTCGAAAGCAAAGACTACCACTAAGGACAGATTCCATTTCAAAAAGGGGAGATAGGTTGAGGATAGGCAAGGCACTTACCGCTCGCACTTGCTGTGTTTGAAAACGTTATTCTGAACCTTTTACTTCCGGGTTTCCCACCCTATTTTGATAAAATTACAGCAGACCTGACGCATGCGCAAATTGGCGCTAAGTCTCGGCTTAGGAAAACGAACAGTAATTGCATACAAGTAGCATCACATCAGTTTTTCAAAATAGTTATTATGACCGACGTTTGGATGCATATTCATTCAGGAAAAAAAAGAGAGAGAGATTAAAGGAAAAAATAGAAAAAAAGAGAGAGAGAGAAAGAGGGGAGGAATAAAAGAGCAGAGAAATGAAAGGGGGGAAAAAACTTTCCCTCTAACTCGATTTCAAATCTGAAAGTCAAGAAGTATCTTTATTAATGCCGAAAAAGTCATAATGATGAAAAAGTTCACTGATGCTTTAACGCAACAATTTGATGTTATTAAAATTTTGTGTGCATAAAATGCTCAGCTGAATTTTCACTTTTTGGATGTTTAATATCTGCAGCTTTTTGTGCAAGGATTTTATTTATTGTTCAACAAAGAAAAGAAACATGAACCCCCCCCCCCCGTCACGTGCTTTAGCTATCAAATTCTTTTGCTCACTACGCTCTTGCCTCTTCCTGTTGATTCATTCGATACCATTTTTGCGACTTCGCGTGCACAACGACCGTCCCCCATTTTCGGCAGGTGACCCGTATTTAGACCATGGTCCGTATTTGGACCTTGGACCACTTCCTCTATTTGTTTTAAGAGCTGCATTTAGTTTGTGCTTAATACAGGAACAAGCAGAAATACTCTTAAAAATGAAGAATTGGAGTAGTATTATATTTAAATGCACAATTAAACTTCAGTTTATTTAGTGCTTATTTTAAAAAAGAATGGCACTTTAGTGCCATGATAGGTGGTTTGATTTTTCATTGTATTAATTTTTGCAATCAACATTGCTTTGATCTACAATTAGCAAATTAAAGCCTCGAACACATAAAATACTATTTAATGATTGCGCGAAAGTTCGCATGTTTCAACTTTTTTTGCTTAGGAGGGTGTTGAAACAATTTCATACAGCGACTTTTGGTTGAAATATTCTTAATGCCATATTCGTGATCACAAAATGGTATCATGAGCATTGAAAAGAATTATTGTTAGGGTAAGATGTTTTTCAAAAAGCTTCAACTAGGTAGTTGGTTCTGTTTTTAGAAATCAAGGCAAACCATTGTAATGCTTCATTTTTTGTTCGTTTATTAATTTGAAAAACAAATTAAAAAAAAGTTTTACAACTTCAGTACATTGAAATCATCGTGTCGGCTCCGGATTTCGGAAACCTAATGTGCAGACGACACTAATCTGTCACGTGACTCCACCTAAAAAAAGCGGTTGATGCAGCAAGTATCTTTAGCATGCGAACATCCATGTGCGAACCAGTAAATCAAGCGGTCGCGAGAATCACGTCTTCCTGATTTAAGACACACATTTCTCCGACTTAACTCGGCATTTACGAGCTTGCAACGCGTCTGGGTTGGGCGGAACCGCTCTCTCTGCCATAAAGGACCAGAAAACTAATAAAGACAACCCTTTGGGAACGAGATCTGACGTTTAAAAGCCAGCAGTAAAAAATAAATCTGTGGACCTAGCCGCCCCTTTTCCAAAACGCTCTGACCTCCGAGAACAAAACCTTTCTTTGTCGAATCTCTAACCGCATGACAGGCTATAAATATCCAGATTTCGTAACAGCGGATACATAAGTCGATGTTTATGATCCATAAGGCGAATGACTCCAATCTTGAATTTTTCAACTGCTGAAATTTGGATGCTAGCGGCCTTGGAATTAAGATATGGCTATTCCTACCCCTTATGAATCATAAGGCTTCATTTCTGCTGTCAAATACATCTTTTGTGTTGTTTTTTCCCACTCTCATCGTAAATTTCTTAGGATTATGTTAATCAGGGATAGAGAATAAAACCATGATATTATGGAAATAATTTAAGTATGACAGTTAAGACTGACTAAATGCTGAGATATGATAATGTGTGAAAACGTTTACAATGTATACATCAAAAGTCTGTCAAAAGTTTACTATGTATTTATCATTTGAATAGACAGAGATAGCCAGGGGTCGACAACCTTTCTGGAGTTAACAGCCATTTTTCTCCAGATCAGGTTAATTGTTTCTCTAAAGAACCATCTGTTAGTATACGTATCGCTACAGGAAAAAATAATAATATAATCTATATCTACGGTGAAACATGTGCTTATTGTGAGCCAAAAGGTTAATTTTAAGTTCTAACAAATAATACTATTCAACATCTTCAAGAAAACGAATAAACAATCTTGACACTATTTAAAATGAATATACTAACTATAAAACCGTAATTTCAGTGCTTCAGCTTTGTTAAAACAACAAATCAAATACAAAATTAATCAAAAGTAAGTCATGTTAGTTCAAGAGGGAGATTTCGGAATTGAGAAGATAATATTTACCAAAATTGTTCCAGCTTTGATCACAAATTTTATACTGATGAAAATGACTATAAACAAAAAGATCATCATAACGATCAAAACAGTCAGAGTAAATATATAAAATAAAACACTCCTCCTTATCTCAACCAGGGGGAAAACAAGTAACTCCCAAAAGCAGTTTACGCAAAAAGCTTAAGTTATCCAGAAAGAGTCAAGAACTAAATCATGCATATCAATTTGGACGACACAAGAACATTTTTTGATTGCAACGATAACAACTACTACCGCGTTCACGGACATTCGTAATTTCGTCACGATCTCTTCGAAAAACAATAGACTTGTTATCAAACACACCAGAAGAGTTAAATCCCCACATAGCCAAGTTTCAATATGACAAATCCCACTCTCGGAAGCCACATTATCTGCAATTTTAGTTCTCAACCCACGAACGTTTAGGTAGCATATTCTATTGAGTCAATTATCCACTGTATTGGTATCACCGGAATCAAACTCGACAATAGTATCCCGTAGTACGTGTTCCATTCGTAATTGACAAAAATGGTGTCTAAGTGAATATCTTGGTCTAAAGGCTAGACTGCAATCAAATTCGGGCTACAGTAGGATAATTTAAGTTCTCTGAATTCATTTTGTTGTCGAAAATCGAACTCCAAGCAGAACTTGAAATCCTCCTAACCGCAGTTTCATGTTTCTAATTTAAAGAAACGCTTCAATGCATGTCGATTGACAAATTAATTCTTTTCCTAGTACACATAAACAAGATGCCAAAGAAAAAGCAGCGCTTGAATAATTGAAAAATTCTGCACACAAGCGAATTTCAGTATTTGAACTATCAAGAATGTACAATGTCTGTTTTTTTTTCCTTTCAATTCTAACGTTTGTTTATAGAGCTACAAATTATTTGGAATGATTCAACTTTGTGTCCATAGTTTCTTTTTTGGTATCTTGGCATTTTAGTTCCGATGCATTTATTAAAATTGCTATTCCATGTATGGAAGTATATTTCATTAAAACAAACCTATACTACGTTTTTGTTTTCAAGGTTTTTCCCTAGTGAAAATTTCTCTAAATTACCTGGTATTATAATCGAAATTGATTGGGGCTTTAGAAAACAAAACACACATACTTTATATTCAATTGTAACAAGCATTGGAAATTACAGTGAATAATGAACCATTGTTCTTTAATGTAATGGTTATCTCAAGTGAATTTGTGTTACATAGAAAATCAACAAAAATATGTTTTTGTGTTTAAGAGATATTTAGAAGCGTTGCAGCTCGGGTGGTTTATATATTTTTTAACCCGAACATGACTGAATATGAATCTCTTAAAATTCGTGACATTTTGAAAGATATCGTGTTTCAATTGAGCTTTATTTTACGCGTGTAAGAGACGCTCAGATCACTTCAAGGGAATTGCAATTTCTTTATTCTGAATTCACGTGAAGTATTTTTAACGTTTTTGGTGCAATTGTAATAAATGCATCTGAAGTATTTTATTAGACTGTGCTATAAAGATCAATACACTAATTATAAATTAAAGAGACATTGTTTAGTGTTTAAAGCGGAAAAAGAAAGAAAGAAGGAATTAAAAGCTAAAAGTGTTTATCCAATTGTTTAACTTTAAAATATCTGTTTTCCCTTTGAGTAATTTCGCTATTCACTGCTAAGTCCTACTTTTTAAACGTAAAATTTCCCATTAAATTTAAGTCGAAAATAAATGAGGGCGTGGCTATCAAATCTTAGTCGCCAAAAGTGGCGACCATGTGCTTCTTCATTTCTAAAATTTCATATCGTATATAGTGCTCGTGCTACTACAGCACGCCAATCCTGAGACGTTCACCTCATAGCTCATAGTCGACTGCCCATTGGCAACGTAATTTGGATTTGGAGCAAACTCCTTTAAGGTGGTTTATTTTTTGCGCCAAATATATAGTTTTCAAAAAATGGCTACCAAAGATCAAAAGTGGTTACAATTTTTTTTTTTTTTTTTTTGACTTTGGTAGAGAGTGGCTACTATTCAGAATTCCCAACCTACAGCTTTACCAGACTGAAAAGAAAAAAAAAAGTAACAATAAATATCTACTTTTTTAGTTTTGTTGAGAGCTCTTGATAAAAATGGGTAGGAACCGTGGCACGATTTGGCAAAGTAGCTCTATAATAAATGTGGTGCTCATGAGCAGGGCCTGATTACTGATTAGCCGAGCCAGACCGTGTCCCAACTTGGATCTATAAATTTTGCCCCCCCCCCCTGCAACAAAATCTATAGGGCCCATCCCCATAGGCCAGCAATGTATATTTGCAGCGTTAATAAGTCTAAGTGCTAGTTTTTCCAATTTTTTGTTTCAATTTTTTGGACCGTTAAGTCCCTTAAGAACGTGGGCCCCCTTGCACTGCGCGGTCTGCGGTACGCAGATCCGTGGCCTATCACCCCCGTTTTTTAAGGGTCTCCAAATGTCAAAAATTATTTTAGTCAAATGGGTAGAATTGAAAGGTTTGACTGCGGAGGGCAGGGGGGGGGGGTGCGGTGGCCCGGGGCTATTCAATATCCTTATCGGACCCTAAACTCTAAATTGTTCGGAGGAAAACTCTACATTGTTCATTTTTAGTTCATTTAAAGATTTAAAGTAATTGTTCATTCTCTTGCGCTGGTGACTCTGAATACGAGAGCCCGCTTAGCCAAAAAAAAAAAAAAAAAAAAAAAAAAAAAAAAAAAAATTTCTTTCCATTCTCCTGGCTTAAACGTTTCTTCAAACATTTTTTGAGAGTCTTCTACACTCAGCACTGTGATAAATAACTTGTAATGTTTTATTTTTGAAGCGAAGACGATCGTTATGGGAAAAAGAAAAAGAGTTAAAATGCTCTTTAAAGCTTTTTAGGAGGCGACGGGATTTAGGTAACGATGGTTAAATGAGAGCAATTCGTTTGGATAAACATCACTTTAGGAGAGGATTCTTGAAAAATGAGGCGCACTGCGAAAGAATGTCTTAATCTTAAGCGGAATGATTTACTATTACTGTCAAGGGAGCTAAAATGAAAGGGATAGTTAACTCGAGGTCAGTCACGACATCTGAAATGTTACAGATAGTTAAGAAATAAAAGTTGAGCGGGAAGAGAATAAAATGTTTTTGCAAATGGTGTTCGGCCGCAAAAAAAATGTAGAAACATAATTTAAATATAAAGATTTGTCAAATACTGTAATTAAGTACATAAAAATTAATGAAATTTGTTGCCCATGACCTAAAATTTTTCGACTAGAATTTTTATTTCGCGATTATTGCGAAGTTCATTTCACCTAATAAAAGCTGTACCGTCAAAAGATTTTAGTATGAGCGTTTTCTAAAATAGCTGAAACGGATTGTAATATCCTACATGACTAGAGGCATACAAATAACATGAACTTCAGTTCAGCTAAACCATGGGCTCCCAACTTGTGGGTCGCGACACCAAGTGGGGTCATGGAGCATTTTCTATGAGATCGTGACATGATTCCTATATTTTTCAAACACAGTGATGCATAATTTTAAAACTACAGGATAAGGAATTAAATGACAGCATTAATATTTTTCGTTGTAGCAATGTTAACTACTATTAATTTAATAAAAATATGCTGTTTAAAATTTGTTTCAAAAGTTGTCATTGAGTTCCTATTTTATTAATAATAAAGTTCCAGTTTCAGTTAGGTTTCAAATATTTTTTTTAAATATTTGTATTCACCAGAAATATGCGGTAAATCGGAAAATCAATATTTGAGTGTAAAATTTTTTAAAATGTCAAGATATTGTAACGGATTCGGTGCGACTTCCACTTTCTTGAAATGAAGACACAGTTCTTGATAAAAACACAGGAAATTTATTTACACTATGTACAGGAGAAACCGTTAACAACTGCTAAATTATTCATCAGCAATTATCACACAACACCGTAAACTCAACGTTTACACACGTATTTACTTCCAAATACGAAAACAACACAGCGAAATGCCTCGCTATAAACAGAGCCAATACACTAACGAATTCTCAATCGAAACTGACTGTTTATCCATCGCTAACGGCTTTTATAAACATCGAAGAATTTTCCACAACATTCTTTCTGCTTCCAGAAATACGTAGACCGTTTTACAACTACACTTCCATTGATAAAATCAGTGAATGAAATAAGAAAAAAAAAAGAATAGGGGGTTGTATACTTTAGCCATATGTTAAGGGGTTGTATATTCATTACGGGAAACTATTTACAGGTTACGTTCCTACAATAATTACTATTTACAGAATTTGTAACATTGCCCCCTTCCTAAGGACTGCACGTCCCGGGCAGTACAATCCCCAGAAAGGGTGCCAAACTTCTATCACAAGTTTACAAATATACACATTAATTAATAACTAACAGATACAGAAAACACAATAATAACAAGAAATATTACTAAACATTAAAAGCAAAAATTATCTACAACTTTTATGTTATCAACCATGGTTGTTTACGTAATACTCATGAACTATGGCCATAGTATGGGGCTAACCGATCATAATGTACAACCCTAGGTTTTGCATTAGGTGATTTTTGGATCCTCACTACGACGTCATTTAGTCGGTTAAGGACTTTGTAGGGTCCATCCCAATGCGACTGCAATTTGGGTGACAGACCTTTCCGTCGGATGGGATTCCATAACCAAACCTTGTCGCCTTCGTTGAATTCATGTCCAGTAGACCTTGTGTCGTATCGGGTCTTCATCTTCTCCGCCGCGATGTTGATTCGCTCTCGTGCGAAGTTATGAACGTCTTCCAACCGGGCCTGGAGATCCTGGATGTACTCCTCAGGCGATGCAGGCGCATCCGGAGGACGACCGAAGACGAGATCACAAGGTAGCCGAAGCTCTCGTCCGAAGAGCATCTGAGATGGGGCATATCCGGTAGTCTCGTGGACAGCACTGCGGTAGGCCAGCAGGAACAAAGGTAGCTTCTTGTCCCAATCCTGTTGATTTCTGGATACCATAAGCGAGAGATTATTTAGGATTGTGCGGTTAAATCTCTCCACCAGGCCGTCCGATTGTGGGTGTAGTGGTGTTGTCCTAGTTTTCTCAATTCCGAAGATTTGACATAGGCCCTTAAACACAGCAGAGATGAAATTCCTCCCTTGATCGGAATGAATCTGCAAAGGTGTTCCGTATCTCGAGATCCAATGTTGGACTAGAGTCTCTGCTACGGTAGTAGCCTCTTGATCTGGAATGGGATATGCTTCCGGCCATTTGGTGAAGTAGTCGATGGAAACAAGAATGTATTTGTTCCCATAGGCAGTTCTTGGAAGAGGACCCAGGATGTCGATCCCAATTCGTTCGAAAGGAGCTCCAACGTTGTACAGATGTAGCTTCCCTCTGCTTCTCTTCTTCGGTCCTTTACGAGCAGCACAGGCGTCACAAGAATGGCACCACTTCTCCACGTCATCCTTCGCCTTGCTCCAGAAGAAGCGCTCCCGAACTTTATTGAGGGTTTTCAAGACACCAAAATGTCCTCCAGTCGCACTACTATGTATTTCTTTCAGAACATCTGAAATCCTTGATCGGGGAAGTAGTAACTGCCACCTAGATGTTTTGCCGTCGTCAGATTCCCATTTCCGGTGTAGCACGCCGTTCCGTAAATGGAGTGAGTTCCATAAAGCCCAGTATCTTTTTGTTGCAGGACTGAAGATGGAAACGTCCTGCCAGCTAGGGCGTCGACTGTCACTTTCCATGAACTCTAAAATTGGTTTAATGTCGGGGTCTTCAAGTTGATCTTTTCGAACTTGGTCGTCACTCCATGGATCAGGTTCTGATGATATTGGAGTCACTGTCACCTGATAGGCGGTAGGGCTAGTCGTTCCATACTGTTTCTCGATTCGGGAACAATAGTGGCAGTTCTCAGGACAGGGTCTCCTGGATAAAGCGTCAGCATTACCGTGAGATAACCCTTTTCGATGCTTGATCTCCATGTCATATTCCTGGAGCCGATGTATCCATCTGGCTATCTGACCTTCCGGATTTTTGAAGTTCAAAAGCCAAGTTAATGAGGCATGATCTGTCCGAAGCAGAAATTTTCGGCCGTAGAGGTAATGATGGAAGTGTTCTACAGCTTTCACTATGGCCAGTAACTCCTTTCTGGTGACGCAGTAATTTCGCTCCGACTTTGATAAGCATTTGCTCCAATAAGCGATGACATGTTCATTTCCGTCAATTTCTTGGGATAAAACAGCTCCGATTCCCTCGTTGCTCGCATCAGTGTCCAGGATGAAGGATTTTTCAGGCTGAGGATAGGCGAGGATAGGCGTTGATGTTAAAGCCTCCTTCAGTCGTAGAAATGCATCTTCGCATTCTTTGGACCATTCAAACTTTTGCTTGCTCTCCGTCAGCTTATGCAAAGGTCGTGCAATGTTGGAAAAACCCTTCACAAACTTCCTGTAGTACGTGCAGAGCCCCAGGAAACTTCGCAACTGATGGATGTTTTCGGGACGACTCCAACTCCTGACCGCAGATACCTTCTCTGGATCGGTTTGTACACCAGCAGAAGAGATGATGTGACCAAGGTAGTTCACTTCCCGGCGGAACAAATTACATTTGGACGGGCTTAACTTCAGATTAGCTTCCTTAAGCCTCTGCAGCACCTTCCTAAGATTTGCCAGATGTTCTTCGAAACTGCGTCCCACGATGATGATATCGTCTAAGTAGACCAGACAGGATTCGTAGGAAAGTCCTCTTAACACTGTCTCCATAAGACGCTCGAACGTAGCTGGTGCATTGCAGAGGCCGAAGGGCATCACTTTAAACTGCCATAAGCCTTGTCCAGTTGTAAACGCTGTCTTCTCTCGGTCATCAGGGTGTATCTCAACCTGCCAGTAGCCGCTCTTCAAGTCCAGGGTCGAAAACCACTTGTGTCCGGAAAGAGTGTCCAAGGTGTCGTCTATCCGTGGAAGAGGGTAACTGTCTTTCTTGGTGATTTCATTCAGCCGCCGGTAATCGACACAAAATCTGGTGGAGCCATCTTTCTTTCGGACCAAGACGATGGGAGACGCCCAAGGACTGGATGAAGGTTCGATTACATCGTTCTCCTTCATCTCCTTCAGGAGGGTCTCAACCTCTTCCTTCTTGGCGAACGGTAGTCGTCTTGGATGCTGTTTAATAGGGAGGTGTTCTCCAGTGTAGATCCTATGCTGCGTTAAATTCGTCCTGCCCACATCCTCCGATGTAGATGAAAACAGATGCTTGAAGTCCTCCACCAATTGTTCCGCAGCAGTTCTTTGATCTTTCGATAATGGCGCACTCCCAATTAACTTCGATGTCAAGGACTCAGAAGACACAGTCTCGGGGGAATTGATTCTTCTAATGATGCAGTTTACTGGAGTACAAGTTGCTAACACTTCACCTTTCCGGATATTCCTTGGCCTTTCACTCACGTTGGCGACTCTTACAGGAATTACATCCTTAGAAAGGTCCACAAGTGTAGATGCTACCAGCACTCCTTTTAGGTTATTGCTTAGGTTAGGGTATTCAATGAGTCCAAATCTAAAACTATTGCTTTCTTCAATGGAGCCGGGTATTAATGATTCTGACCTTGAGGGAATTGATAAATCTGTTTGGGCAATTATTTGATGAGCGGATTTTACATCACTTTCTGCGGGAAAGACTGCTATGTCTTCTCTCGTCGAGTGCAGCTCGTTAGTTTTGAAATCGAGGTTGAAGTCATACTTCTTTAAAAAGTCCAATCCGAGAATGAAGGGGTCTATGATAGCAGCAACGAATGCGGTATGATGGTAAATGGCATTTCCAAACACAATTTCTAAGTTCACTTTACCTTCAATCTCGATCTTGTCACCTGTCACAGTTTGGAGGGTAACGCAGGGCGGCGTCCACAGAATGTTGAGTCCAAATTGACGAGCCACATCTGTTCTAATGATCGTAACATTGGCTCCAGTGTCAATAATCAGTTCGCATGGAAACCCGTTTACATATGCGTAAACAAACAGTCCATTACTGCCGCCACTCGTCGATGAAATCTGGAAAACTTTAAGATGGGGCTCATTCCAATTTGGCGACCTCCGCCCCGCGAGATTGCCATGGCTTAGTTTTCCTGGACCTGCGAGGGAGAGGTGCTCTTCCCTCTGGTTTCTTGACGAGCTTCACAGTTTCTTCGTAAGTGACCCTCGCCACCACATTTCCAGCACTTAAGTGATTGTCCATTATGGTCCTTGGGAGCCGAAGTCCTTTTGAGGATTCCTGCAATTTCTTTTATTTGCTTTTCCAGTTCAGCAAAACGTGACGAAACCGGATCAGGCTCATCAGTTTTCACGCCGCGGATTGAATGGCGATCCTTGCGGGTTGCTTGCTGGGCGGCCTCCAACTTCATCGCATACACAACAGCAGAACTCAGGTCTTTGACATCCGCCATCCGTAGAGCTTTCTGGATTTCCGGATCTCGAACCCCGTCGATGTAGTAGTTGAGTGCCAGGTTGTCTCGAACACCCGCAGGACAGTCGCAAAAAGCTAGATGAGACAGTCTCTCGATGTCCGCCGCAAGCTCTTGCAGGGTTTCCCCAGTTTTCTGGAAACGGGACTTCAACTGGAGTCGGCTGAAATCTTTCTGGCACTTCTCTCCGAAGCGAAGCTCCAACGCAGATGTGAGGGCGGCGAAATCCAGGCGCTGGCTGTCCGGAAGGGTCTGAAGAATGTCCGCTGCGTCACCTCTCAGGGATGCTGCAAGATGGCAGGCCTTGGTAGCAGAGTCCCATCCGTTCGCTTCCGCCACTATCATGAATTGAGTTTTGTAAACCTGCCACGAAGTTTTCCCATCAAATGTGGCAAGTTTAATGGACGGTCGAGCAACCGATGTGGGAGCGCCAAACTGTACAGAGCTGCTTTCCGCGGTCGCCAATCTCCTTTCCACGTCCTTAAAGATCTCTTCTTTTAATAGATGAAATCTTCTATCTTCATCTTCAAATTTATTTTCTACAGCATTGAATCGGCTTTCAACGGTATTAAATTTTTCTTCAATAGCATCAACTCGATGCTCTATGTCATTAAATTTATTTTCCATCACAGTCTTTACCGAAATAAGGTCGTTTTTAATTTCTTCTTGGTTAGACGTTAAGTCCTTTTTCAGCACCGTTAAATCGCTTTTTAACTGGTCTTGATTTGCCAACATACTTGCAGTCAGGTCATTTTTTAATTGTTCTTGATTAGCCGCCATATCATTTTTTAATTGTTCTTGATTAGCCGCCATATCATTTTTTAATTGTTCTTGATTAGCCGCCATATCATTTTTTAATTGTTCTTGATTAGCCGCCATATCACTCTTCACAGAGGTGATTGCGTCAAGAAGTTGTTTTAATTGTTCATCCATTGCGCGAGTAATCACCATAAAAATAAAGTCCTAATTCAAAAAAAGTCTTTATGAGAAAAATGTCCAAAGTCACTTACTCCAAGAAAGTCCAGAAGAAGCCCCACGTTGGGCGCCAATTGTAACGGATTCGGTGCGACTTCCACTTTCTTGAAATGAAGACACAGTTCTTGATAAAAACACAGGAAATTTATTTACACTATGTACAGGAGAAACCGTTAACAACTGCTAAATTATTCATCAGCAATTATCACACAACACCGTAAACTCAACGTTTACACACGTATTTACTTCCAAATACGAAAACAACACAGCGAAATGCCTCGCTATAAACAGAGCCAATACACTAACGAATTCTCAATCGAAACTGACTGTTTATCCATCGCTAACGGCTTTTATAAACATCGAAGAATTTTCCACAACATTCTTTCTGCTTCCAGAAATACGTAGACCGTTTTACAACTACACTTCCATTGATAAAATCAGTGAATGAAATAAGAAAAAAAAAAGAATAGGGGGTTGTATACTTTAGCCATATGTTAAGGGGTTGTATATTCATTACGGGAAACTATTTACAGGTTACGTTCCTACAATAATTACTATTTACAGAATTTGTAACAATATTAAAAAATATAACCTACCATTTTCTGATTTCTACAATTTTTGTATGTTAAATGCATTATTACGCGTAAATGAAACGTCTAAGGCACAATGAGCTCTCACGTAAAGCATGTGCTATGTCTTTATGATGCATACTATATTCATGGGGAGCGGGGGGGGGAATCATATGGGATCACAGGTTGTTTAAGTGTAAAAAAGGGGTCGCGAAGTGAAAAAAGTTTTGGAACCACAGAGATAAATAAATCTTTTTTCTCTTTTTGTTATGTCGATGATTCGGCGGTTCTTTTTTATACATTTGTTGAGCTATTCAAACAAGTAGTTAAATTTGTAAGCTCGTTTATAGTAAATATAAGTTTTAGCAAAAATATAAAAAGCATTAATGAAAAGAGAAAAAAAATGCGGTTTTCTTTCAAATTTTTCGTGAAGTAAGAACAGCAATTATCATCAGAATTTATTATTTTTAATTTTGGTTCAGCGGATTCATCTACAGTTGTTATAACTCTAATTGTGAGAAAGTGCAGATGCTTTTTCTTTTTTAACGTTTTGACAATGTTTTGGCGTTAAACCTATAAATGCTAGTGCTATAATTGATCTGAAAAATTATAAGACACACGACTCAAAAAATAATACTTTGCATCCTATGACTCGGTATTAAAAAGAGATATATACAAACTTATTTTTTCCGAAAAGAATTCCAATTTCTAACTAGTGAAATGAAAAATCTGTGAATGTAACATGAATAAATATAAATAATACAGGGAGTTTCTGAACTGAAGATCTGCACTGCGACTCGTATGCAACTTTCGACGCTCTCGAGATTGTTCAAAAACAATTTTTTTACAATGGCATTTTTTTTTTTTTTTTGAATACGTGGCTCATTAGGAGTGAGATCGATACTCTGGTTTTAAATTGAAGAACAAAAGTGAAGAAACTGTGCGGGGGAAGAAAAAAAACCCTCCAAAAAGAAAAAATAAGGTTATTTTGATCATTTATTCCTATTCCTATTCAGAGTCACAACTGACTACAACTGTATTTATGTCGAGGACTGCATACTAAATGCCTTGCCTCCATTATTTTATATACCGATAGATGGCAGCACCATCACCGGATCGAACAGTTAATGAGAATTTAGAACTAGTCCAGGAGCTAATAGCTACCTGGTGCTAGCACCCCCAGAGGTATCGTTTCACTTGGAGGACATTGAGACCACGAGCATATTTAACGTCGCTCAGTCCCCTTTAATGACGACGGTGGGTCTTCGACCATCGAGGTTCGAACTCAGGACCCTCCGGCCCCGAATCCGACACTCTACCCATCGGGCTACCACGGCCCATTTTGATTATTTAAAAAATGTTTTTGGTTGAAATACCTCCCCCCCCTCCCACCCCGCCCGACCGCCGAGTCTCCTTTTTTGCTACAGAGTTTCATGTTGTCCAATTTTCTCCCTCTGTACAGAAAAATTTTACGGTTACTAAAATGCTTCCTCCTCCTCCAAATCAAAATAATATCTTTGAAACTGTCAAAAACTGAAAAAAAGGAGGGGGGGGGTTCTCGTTTAATAGGTGGGTGATGGGGGGAAGTAGTAGGTCACATTTACATTCAGGGGGTCGTTTTACATAAGAATCAGCAAGAATGGTATAAGAAGCATTTTTTGAGTTTTGTTCTGCCGCTGGGTGTAATTCTTAAAACTAATTAACGCTTTCGCAATTGCTTTGCTTCTTTTGTAGCTTGTCTATTATGGTTTTTAAAAATAATCAAGTTAAAAAAAAGATAACAAATATTAAAATTGATCTCTCAATAATTCTTGTTTTGGAACAATTTCTTTAAAAATAGGCGTAAAAATCGTCTGTTAAAAAAAAAAAAATATATTTACTGCAATTCAAAAAAAAATCTATAAAAGGGACTTGGGTCTCTGGTCAATGGCTGCTAAAAATCGGTAAAACAAAGACCCACCCGCTTACACCTGTCCAATTAGACATCTCTGCATTATCCGCGATAAATTGCAATGTTCCCACCGATTTCGGCTAATTTCTTAAATCACCACATGGTGGCTTATCATCGATCTAAAACTGAAAATATAAAGGAAAGTACAAGACATAATCAGGAAACAAAGAGAAAGAAATTGAATCAAAGGCTACACTGTAAAAAAAATCCGGAAACGTTTCTGAGTATATCGTGCAGCTGCGGTTCATGAAATTTTCAAAAACGTTTCTGAGTATTTCGGAATTCTCTTTCTGTAATGTCCAGAAACGTGTCTGAGTACTTCGGAATCTTCTTTCTGTAATTTCCAGAAATGTTTCTGAGTATTTTGGAATACTCTTTCTGTAATTTTCAGAAACGTTTCTGAGTATTTTGGAATACTCTTTCTGTAATTTTCAGAAACGTTTCTGAGTATTTCGGAATCCTCTCTCCGTAATTTCCAGAAATGTTTCTGAGTATTCTGTGCAGCTGTGGTTCATGAAAGTTTCGAAAACGTTTCCGAGTATTTCGGAATTCTCCAAACAATTTTCAAAAGCGTTTCCGAGAATTTCGGAATGCTTTTTCCGTGATTTTTTCTAAAATATCATTTTTTACTGTACTATTGCATACTGTATCAGTTTCAATTCTTTCATATATAAGAGCAATGAAGCAAGCAATTGTAGAATCATTCGTGGATTTTTTTTTTCTGAATTTCTAATGACAAATAGCATGGTTAACAGCATAACATATGCGCAGTTATAAATTTTTGAAAATTTATGAAATAATATAGCAGTTTCATTCTTAATCACAAAATCGTCAGCAGAGGGGAGGGGGGTACTTTCTCAAAAGAGGGATTGTTTGTTAAACAATCTTAAACTTCAGTTTTTCTCTCAATATTTTCAAGACAAAATTATCAACATATTGTATTTTTAATGCAGAACTTTAAAACATATCTCGTATCAAACTAGATAGCTTTTATTTTCGAATAAAATTTGACAGAACTTACCTACCCTTCGCGTTCCGGAATTCGTTCGCCTCGAGTCAATTTCTCTGGCGAACAAAGTGTACCGAAAAGTACCAACAGAGAAATTGTTGAATTTAAATATGACACCAAGCCCTCCTGCTGGAACCATTCGGGTTGATTCTTCTGTTCTTGCCCTTTTCCAGTTCATCACAAATATAAATACTTAATCAAAATAGGTTACTGATTTTATTTTTCGCAAAATGCATTATATATTTTATTTATTAAAACATTGAACTCTATTACATGATTATTCCATTTCATATATATGAGAATCCCCCCCCCACCATAAGAGTGATGGTGCACCCATAAAATTCTATAAAGGCACCCCCCTTAAAAAAAAGCAACCCCTTGAAAATGTCAATGGCACAGTCTGCGTGGTGAACGCCCCTCGTCTTCTCCCCATATGAACATTGTATATTAATAACATAGTATTTTAAAAAATGATCACTTTTAAAACAATGACATGAAATAATATTAATTTTTATTTCGGCATAAATGCAGCTGTTCCATTTTTGCCACTGACTCATTCCTCCTGACTGTCCTACATTAAACTAGAATATCCACGAAGGAAATGTTATTTACCGAACAACTAATGTCAAGGAATTTTTTTATTGTCAATCACGTTTAACAAAATGAATAAGCACGTGAATTAACTGCATAACTATGTTGCTTACTAATAGATAACTGGGTCATTTTCTAATGGTATAAATATTTTTTAAATGAATGAATAAATTACAATAAAAAAGATAAATAATACTGGCACATTTTTTGTGAAGCATATTACAATACTAGAAACATTTGCATTACCATATTTTTAATGAATTAAACAATTGATTTTTTTTCTTTTTGAACCAAAATGTATGTACATTCAAGTATTTCGAAATAACTTTTCTATGATTGCTTCTCGAATATAAATCTTATTTCTTTTGCGTAATTAATCAGTTTCAGTTGGTTACAACAAATAATACACCGCGCACATAGGTATGTAGGATAACTTTAAATTAATTCGATAAACCAAAAAACAGTTACAATTGGAGCCTCATCAAATGCAAATCAACAAAAATATAAATGTATATAACAACATGTTTTAAAATATTCATTAATACTTACAAGTGAACATGAGCGAAGAAAATCTAAGTACCTCCATTACAACTGAATAAGTAATCCAAAGGGTTCGTTTCATTAAGTATAAACACGGGTGTTGAAACTATTCACGCTTGAACACACAATATATATTTAATTATAGTCGCACTGGAAAGCAAATGGTTGTTAACTAACTTAATAGCTGCGTACATCGTCTAAAAAATCAAGGGCAGTCCAAAATGCAAAGGCGTAAAATTAATTTCGACACATTTTACTTCTCTCTAGACATGAAATAACAAGCAATCCAATGCTAAAGAGTTGCTGACTGCAGCAACCATAGATAAGAAAAAAATAATTTCTCGTTATTTCCGACTCATTGGCGCCCGTGTTGGAAGGATGAAATATGTTTCGAAGCGTTGCGTCATCACTTCCGCGTCTGGATTTCTTGAAATAACAAAAAGCTTTCTGAATAATGAGGAGTTCGCTATTGGATGAAGGATTCCTACTATTTCGGAAACGTTTCCGATATATTCAGAAACGTTTCCGAAATTTGTTACAGTGTAGATAGTGGATCCCCCCCCCCCTCTTCCTTCTGTTCTTCTTTCCGAATCATTCTTTTTGCATAGTACCTGAATACCTGAATGTGCATGAAATAAACCTCCATTCTAGGTTGACCAAAAACTAATGTTTGAGTGAAAACAATACGCTTGATATTTAAGAAATGAATCTTTTTTCCAATGAAGCCCAAAATTCCAAGTTCTTTACTGGAAACAACATTCATTTACAAAATGAATGATCAAATAAATTATTTTTAAATTAAAAAAAACCGCTTTCAAAAAACACCAAGGAACTAAAAATAAAAAAATAACCGATTATACTTACGTAACATTTCCTACCCAAAACTAGAAATGAAATTTTTTTTACAATTCCAGTACAAAAATCAACTAAACTAAACACCCAATTATAAAATAAAAACTGAATTTAATTACTATACGATGAATTATTTCAAATACCTAACTAATTATATAAGATCTCTTAATTTTTAATAACCTTTTGAAGTCGGGGCCTCCTATATACTACCTAACGTAACTGAGTAGATTTAGTTTTAAAGACTAATTTCGTGTTTAGATAATTTAGTGTTTAATTCAGGATTCGGTGGGTTGTCAGTTACATACAGGTGTCTTCGAGTATTTATAGAACATTGTGCACAGAAAAAACTAATCCGACGAGTTCAGAACCTCCTCCTTTTTTTGAAGCATGCTAATTAGTATAACCCTAATTTCAAATTAAACTGGCGGAATTGTGAAATAGTAAGTATAGGATACTGATCAAACTTGAGAAATCATACACCAGTTACAACATATTATTAAAGAATATATGTTAAATCATCGGGGGAAGGGTGTTTTGTATTCAATTCCCCTTGGATTGAACTCTAAACATGTTTAAAAACTGAATTTCAAAAAAAAAAAAGTGAATAAATTAAGTTATTTTAGTTAAAAATAATATTAAGGTAATTGATTCAACTATTAAATTAGCAAAATATATTTAATTTACTGCTTTGCTACGTAGTAAAACATTGGTAACACGTATAAGTAAAAATTAACAGGCGGCGAAAATTAATCATCCATAGGGGAAGATGCTGTACCCACGGACGGTTGTACCTACGGACGTTGGTCAGGAAATTCCGGATATCGTTGAGAGAGATTCTAACTAGGGTTCAACGTGTATGTCACAGCCCTCTCCAGTACCCCAGGAAGTTTCAACGCCATCAAACGAACATTTAAGATTCTATCACATTTTTTTGGTTTTAGTAGTGTCTAAGTAAAAAAAACATGAGCAATTTTTTTTTTCGTCCGTCGTGGATTGTATTATCCATTTTTGTTGTAGGTATCATGATTCCCTATATTTTGAAAGTTTTGTTTCTGATTTTTAATGTTGTAAAACTGTGCTCCTGTCGATGTGACTGCCTTGCAAAACCAAAAAGACATACCTTTGTACCCAAGGACACACAACTATGTGTACCCACGGACAGCAATTTTTAGTCTCCTTGGGTCTTCTTACAATGTGAAGTACCTCAAAATTGTGCCCTGTCATCAACGTCCGAAATTTGCTTTCAACAATGATGATGAATTTGAAATATGGCTTAAAGTTATAGTGTTGAAGTATAGTGTAGTAGTGTAGACCTGTTGTAGGATCTACAGGCCGTCAATCCCACCTGTTTTCATTTGAAGTCAACTTTTCTAGATTTTTGTTTGTTTAATTTAAACTGAGTTTTTTGTAGTGGGTTAATTTTGGTTAAAGGTTTCAATTTGCATATAAATTGAAGTTGTTATGTAGATACATAGAGAGTCATACTATCATGAATCTAGTTATTTTTTTGTTTAAAAACATATCAATTATTCATAACATCATTAACTCTCTTAACACTAATAACTTTTTTATCACTGATGTTAAAGATTAAGGAAAATTAATAAAGGAAAAAAACCTTCAATTAATTTTCGAAGTTTAATTTCTGTTGGAGATTTTATTTAATGTTTTTTTTTTAATGGATGTTTGAAGTATTTCAATATAAAATGGTTTATGAAAATGTATTGAGTATAATTGAGTTCCTCAGACCTATTTATATATATATATTTTATATGTCCATGGGTACAAAGGCCCCTGTCCGCGGGGTGAACGGGCTAATGTACCCACGGACAAGATGGTTTTTAAGAACTTTTTTTTGAGGTTGAAAGCTTTGAGATTTTCACCTGACAAAAATTGCCAAATTAGATGATAAGTTGTAGATTCTGCCAGAAATTTTTTTCCGATCGATTATCCATTCCCCAGAGACCAGCAAAAATTGAAAAGTAAATTTTGTTTGTGTTTACAGCAGCTTCCCCCATACCACGAGAATTCTCGTTCAAGATGAAGGCAAAACCTTTGCTGTGAAAACGCACCGTTCACGGAACAACCTCGTGACCTCTGACGTATTCCGCCCGCTGACGTAAGCTGGATTACGTATCCACAACGAGTGAAATCCAAAGTCTCTTGGATTTCTCCAGGACCCCTTATCAGATCCAGAAAAATCACCATGGGACCATCTGGGAAGTATATCCTTCCAAAAAAAAAAAGAATTTTCCAAATCAGTCCAGTAGTCTTGGAATAATCCCAAAACATACATAAAAAAAGCCGCATGACGAAATCATAAACTCCTTTTTTGAAGTCGGTTAAGAATGACTTCACCTCGAGGGAAAGAAGCGTGGCAGTGATAAGTGATCTTAGGGTTAAAAAAATCTGAAGGAAAGAGCGATTCTGTCAAATAAAACGAACAATAATTTAGGCAAACCGATGGAACAAGTTCGAAAAGTGTCGGTAATAAATGAAATTAGGAGCAGCAACTTCGCATTTTTCTTCAACTTTTTCCTGGGATGATTTTCTCATTAGTCTCAATTTATCCGCAGCATTGAAACCTAATTTTGTGTCATTCTTGATCAAGAGCACCGAGCTTGCTTAAAGAAGAAGTCTTAAGATTTTCAACGATGATGTAATTATTATTCTCTTATGCATGAGGTTACTTCGGAAACGCAAAAGATTTTATTCTCGTTGCGACAGAATTAGAGAAAGAAATTTCCGTCAAGTTGTCAGACCTAGCTTGTTATTATTTTCCTCTTAAGGGATTGGAGTCGGTGTCAAGTTGGACATGAAAGTGGCATAGTGCATTGAGCAGTTTCTAAATGAGTACATATAGATTTCCAGGTTAGAGAAGTAAAATGTCAGATAAGTTTGGCGGTTAAAGATACACCGATATCTTTCTTATTAGTTAATATACTGTCGTGTCGAGGGTAAGTAGAGCGCAGTATCAGCAGAAATGAGGTATTATACCGATGTGACTTCTCCAGTTGTTTGCTATTTTGATTCAATGTGTGGGGTCGGTCTAGAAATTCTTTCCCAGACCACACTCATCGTGAGAAAAACATGTTACGCGGGTGTTTTATATCTGTCACCAGTATGGGAGCTGGATAAGTATAAGACCACACGTAAATACGGTTCTTGCTCCCCTTTTCTGAGAAATGTTCGAAATTAGATCTTCAGAATAGCTGAATTCTATCCGAAGCTGGACATTTGTTGTGCACATAAACTTTCTCCGTTTGGTGTGATATGATGTCTGTGACACTGTAGGGAACATTTTTCCACCACCTTGTCAACATCGTTTGACTGTTGTAAACAGGGGTGCATTCCCCGCCAAACGAATCCCCGTATATAAGAGAAAGTAAATAGGTCAAAGGGGGAGACACTCGTAGAGCAGAGATGCTGTTGAGTCGCGGAGTGGCTCACGCAGTTCAAAATATCTTTGTAACATTAAATAATCTGTAGTTTGTAATATAGCTGTAAATATTGATGTCATTAAACGTCTCTAAAAGACCATGCATTCTCTTGTCGTTTTTACACAAGAAGTGGGATCGGTACAGTATTTAAGATATTTGAAGAATTTCGTTTTGGATTCCATTATACCAACAGAAAAATGTTGGAATTTAGCATTTTTTTTTCGTGCTTTATTTTAAGCGGAAAACAAACAAGCAAACTTGTTCGATGCAGCAAAAGTACATTAGATGATAAAATGCGAAAAAAAGGGAAAATTTGCAGATACTGCGCTTTATCTTCCCTCGGCACTCTAGCTCATTTAGGATGATCAATTTTAAAGAGTGCTCAGCTAGGGAGGTGAAGTCATTGACGTTTTTTGTAAGAGTGTTTTCAGGGATATGTGTTATATGTTTGTGTTTTTTGGGGCTGGGCTTTTACGGTCGAGAGATTTTCGTGGTGTCTAGGTCTACAACCTTGCTCTTGGGGGGATGAGCACCCCTGTGATTTTTTAAAATTTCAGACAGGGGAAAAAAATACTTGGGGAACGCACTTTTTTATTGGGTTGACGAATTTTTGTTACGGCAAAAAAGCTCAGTTCGATTACCTAATTCCACCTTTTTTTTTCTTCCAAAAGTCGATTTTTTTTTAAAAATTTGAATTAATTTTACAGTAACATACTAAATATTTCGGGGAATGGAGTTCCTCAGCGCTCCCCCCCCCCGTAAACAACAGCTTTGCAGTAAGCACTAGGCCAACAGTCTGCAACCTTCCTAAAGTTAAACCCCTTTTTCTCAGACTCAGCCTTTAAAGAACCAAATATGAGTACATTTGAGGTCGTGAGAAGCAAGGGAAGCAAGTGGCAAAATTAAAACTTTGGAGATAACCAGTAAAAAATGGTAGGTGAACCTCTCCTTTGTCTTGGGGCAAGAGATTGTACTAGTAGCCCTGGTAGGTGCTCCTGTACAGCATGATTTAGAAAAAAATTTCAACGAAAGCCTACCTAGGATCTGATCTTTAAACGCGTTTAACTCGAAACTTAAAATAGTCCACTTGCATCGCTTTGCTTCTCACTGCCTCGTTTGTTCATGTTTTGGTGAACATTCAAAACTTTCATGCACGTTTCATAAACGTGATTAGCTTCTGTAAAGGTCATGTATGAAAATAATTGTCTCAATTTCGTCGTCAAACGGTACATTCATACGATTTGCATATGTGTGTTGATCATTTAAAAGTGTTTAGAGCCATTCCACCCTTACATGCGGGACATTTGCACTCACATTTTGGACCAAAAATTTGTTATAAATCTTAATGATTTTAACAAACTGGAGATATCACATTTTCTTATCCTTAAATTTAGTACAAAGAGACGTCAGACGTAGTTTTATTTTTATTGCATATTTTTGTTGCTTGAAAAAAAATTAATTTGCATGTGTCACGTGTGGGACATCTAAAGTCAACCTCTTTACCGTTTGTCACAGGAATTCAGGTCTATTTCGAATGAAACACATATAAATTCCTAAGAAGTGATAATTTAAACGGTTGAAAATAATTATGATGTATAGCGTCACGTGCTTGACAGAGTTGTCAGGTGCAGGACATTTGCAAATTTTATGCAAGAGCATATTTTTTTAATGTCAGAAACTGAGTCAATACACAAAATAAAGTATTTGCGAAGAGGTTCTCAAACTTCAGACCTCTACGGGCCCCCTCCAGATAAACTACTTATTTAACTGACGGGCGTGCAAAGAAAAAAAAAGAAAAAGAAAAGAAAATGGCATCTTTAAATCTATTTTTTAAAATATATTTTTACGCTTTTGTTCCTTTAAATTTATTAATTCATTGTTCTGTATATTTTTCAGAGATCTTGTCTTGTTTTCATTTCTTACATTATTATTTTGAGCTATGGTAGTAAAATTTTATTTGAAATTCAATTAGGAAGAAAAATGTTATCACCAAATTTCTACAACAATTTTACAATCTAAATGAACTTTTGAAGTTAGTGAACAAAGCCGCTTTCCCCGCATTCCTTTCATCAACAGTATATTTAACTGTTAAAATATTTCAGCATTCTTTTTTTTTTTACAACGTAAATGGATGAGTCTTGAAAATTTTGGAGCAAAAGTTTTATTTGAAGTATAATATCTCAGCTGCAAAAACGTACCTCAATGTTTTCATTTTACTTAATATAGTTTTGTAACAATATGATCGTCATGTTCCCAAAATTAATGTGTAGTGTGTTTACTTCCGAGAATTCCAAGGGGGGGGGGCTGCTGCGTCCTGCATGTACTTAAGCAAAAACTTTTTTATTCCTCGTAAATGTGCTTTCTTTTTCAATTAAAATATCGTTACTCGTCCTTCAATGTCAATTATATTTAACGTTTAGCTTTATTGCACCGCGGACCCCCCAGGTATGGAATTGCAGATCCCCGGGGGTCCGCGGACCACAGCTTGGGAAACTCTGCTTTATAAGAAAAAAGTAGTTTAGTGAAAGAGTATTTACAAATTAGTGAGCTATTAAATGGACTACTAATGAATATGAAATTGAATATATTCTGAAAATTTGCTCTTTTTTGTAATTTCATCGGCATTTATACAAAACTTCACTCAGAAATAGCCATTTCTGACGAAGTTTACATCATAAGTTTATCTCTGGATGACTCATATTATTCTTGAGAAATGATATTCATTTTATTTTCTAAGTATACAACATGATAGGACAATTTCTGGGTGCAACAGTGCATCTGTTAAGGAATTTGTCACAATAGAAGACTCTTTTCTGTAAGTCTTGTATCACAGCACTCTGTTTTCGTGGTGACTGGGGCAAAACTGTAAGTGTTTTGTGTATAGCTTTGCTAAAAGACTGTTTTGAGCGATAGGGCTCTGACTGTAAGAATGCTGAAGTTGAAACAGAACATCTTTTTTTTTTTGTCGTATATATATAAAATAAAAATTAGGTTTAACTCTAGAATAATATATTTTAGAATCTTTAACTAGGAAAATGTTTCATTCAATATTTTAAAGTTGTATCTGCTTATCTTACGCCTGTTTGTATAACGCGTCACGTGCGGGACAGTTTTGTTTTCAGAATTTTCTCTAACCAAAGTTTATTTAAAGTTCTAAAACTAGCATAACATAAAAGGACTGCAATAATTCTCTTTAGAAATAATAAACACACAAAATAAATGACTTTCATTTTTAGTCTAACTACAAAAATTCATTTTTTGCGTCACGCGCGGGACACAAAAATTAAGGTTTTTGTACGTGCCAGTAGAGTTATTAATACGAATCTTGGATCTTAATATTTAATAATACAAAAACAATAAAGTTTAGACTTTCCTATATAAACTTTACTTTAAAAATTTCAATCGATTTTTTAAAACCGAATCAGAACTTTAAATGTGACCCTGAAATGCAGCACGCTTGCTCGCAACTGGACTCTATGATTAGAATACTCTGTTGACAATTCAGAAAAAGAAACTTTGATACCTTACTCAAAGCATTAAATTTAACATTTTAACTATTCATAAACACTAAAATTTTTCATAAGTAAAGAGTTTTAAAATTTTACCATCGAGTTACCTGTTTTCGTGGAATGGCCTTTTAGCAAAAGCAGTGTAGCAGTATTAAACAACTCAAGAGCCACAAATATGCTTCTAGGATATGCTTCGTCAAATGTTTCTCTTCTAAAGCCACAAATACGCCACAAATGTGCTTCTATGCCCATGCAGCAGGACAGTAGTGCCCAACCTACGGTCCGTGGATCATATGAGACCGCGAAACTCATCCTTTGGTCTCAGTGTCATGTTCCGAATCGAAAAATACGCGTTGAAAACTTCTGAAACAACCAATCACCTTCATTCAGTGTTAAGAATGATTTCAGTGTTATGTTCTGAATCGAAAAGTATGCTCTGCAAACTTCTAAAACAACCAATCACCTTCATTCAGTGTCAAGAATGATTTCAGTGTTATGTTCCGAATCGAAAAGTATGCTCTGTAAACTTCTAAAACAACCAATCACCTTCATTCAGTGTTAAGAATGATTTCAGTGTTATGTTCTGAATCGAAAAATATGCTCTGGAAACTTCTAAAACAACCAATCACCTTCATTCAGTGTTAAAAATGATTTCAGTGTTATGTTCCGAATCGAAAAGTATGCTCTGCAAACTTCTAAAACAACCAATCACCTTCATTCAGTGTTAAGAATGATTTCAGTGTTATGTTCCGAATCGAAAAGTATGCTCTGCAAACTTCTAAAACAACCAATCACCTTCATTCAGTGTTAAGAATGATTTCAGTGTTATGTTCTGAATCGAAAAATATGCTCTGGAAACTTCTAAAACAACCAATCACCTTCATTCAGTGTTAAGAATAATTTCAGTGTTATGTTCCGAATCGAAAAGTATGCTCTGAAAACTTCTAAAACAACCAATCACCTTCATTCAGTGTTAAGAATGATTTTTTAACTTTGAATCGGATAATCAGACATGGGTTTCGAAAAAATTATGTAGAAATTTCAAAAGTAAATATGTAATAATAATAGCAACAATTCTTAGTTTGCAGAACTCTCAGTGTTTTTCTATGTTAGCTAGGAAAAATATAAAAGACTGCTCTCGGATAGGAAAAGGTTGGCTCCACTGCATAAGGTCAGCTCCGCAAATTCACCAGTCAACTTCTCCCTGGTCCCCTTTGAAAATGTAGCAATTTTTTTCAGTTTGGTGCATTAATTTTGCGTTGAAACCTGTTCCTTCCGCTACATATTAGTTTTTAAAAGTAATATTTTTGTTCAGTTTGTTAGTATAATATGACATGAGCAGTAGCGGATTCAAAGGGGGGGGGGAGTCATCCCCCCCAAACCCGCAACAATATATGAATGTTTGCTCGGAAAAATAAAAACTTGATCGTAACCTGAAGAAGTGGATACAAGGAGGGGGTCATGGAAGTCATGACCCCTCCCCCCATCAAAATCTGCGACAATACTTTGCAATCTGTTTTAAGGTTCATTGAATTTGAGTAGTGAAATGACTGCTTGAAAAAAGAAAGAAAAGCCGGACCGAAACCACAATAAGAAACTACAAATTTTTGAATTTTTAATTTGTTGGGGTATTAATTGACACTTTTCTATTTATAGTATATGTATTTAAAATATGTAGACAGTAAAATAGCTTTTCTTGAGACACTTAGTCTGCGGCGCTGTGTTCAGAAACCAGTATAATGAAAAGTAACAAAGAAGTGTCTGACGTCCGATCGCTTTTTATGCAACAAATTTAATCAACGGTAGTTGTTGCAAAACTATATCCAAAGCTGCAGGCATTGCTTCAATCGATAAAACATTTGAGTGTGTAAATGTTTCTTTTTCTTTCTTTGTAGTCTCTGTAGATTATAATTTCTTTCTGTTGTAATTTTTCAATAGTTTCGTTTTTAGTCATGCTGAGTTTATTTTTAAATGTGCTGTAAATAGTTGATTAGTTTAAATCAATATTTTGGATTTAGTATCGTGCAAGAAATGTAAAATTAGATATTGTGTTAGCGTAAAACCTCATTATACAAAGGTAATTCTCGTAAACTAGCCCACCGTATTAGACGGAAACCCTGTTGAAAAAAGCCGCGTTTGTTAGAAAAGAACTACATATAACAGGGGTTCCCAAATTTTTCCGATTCACAGCACCCTAATCTATTTCAATTATACACGCATTGAAAATATGGACAGCTCGCGGCACCCATCGCCCCTCCTTGGGGCAACTCAAGGTGCCGGGGCACCCACTTTGGGAACCCCTGACCTGCAACAAACATAATGAAGCGTTCGGGTGACAAAGCAGTGCAGTCCTTTTTTTTTTGGAAAGTTGAAAAAACTGATGAACCCAAAACCCCGATGGAAACATATCTGGAGTCCTTGTATCAGACTCTGAGACTGCGACGTATTCGTCAATTTCCGATTTTCTACAGACGAAATTAATCAGTCGGTGAGTATTTATCAAGTCCGAATTATATTTATAGAATATTTAATTTTTAATTGGATTTTCGCCGCATTTTTTACTATTATTTTAAGTAATGTTATAGTTCTGCTTACAAGATGGATGTGTCAAGTATCATGCAAATTTATAATCTAAGATGGATATGTGTCGACTATTATACAAATATTTAATCAATCAGGGGTTTTGTGATCCGAAAATTTCAAAAACTTTGAGTTATCTTTTCAGAAAATTTTGGGCTTACATTCTAAAACTGAAAAATTATGTAAAAAAAACTTTTAAATGATTTTTTTATTAATGATTTCGATGATTTTTGTAAGCACATTTGAAAGAGATTTTATGATTTCAATGAACTTTGTATATTTGAAGAGGTTTTACGGGGGGGGGGGGGGGTTCGTAGAAGACAATTGTTGTACGTAAGAATACGTTCTTGAGCATCACCATCCCCCCTAAAATGGATTCCTGTATCCTCCCCTGGATATGAGTGGAATAAATTAAAACGTTTCATTCTTTTACTAACCGACTTCAAAAAAGGAGGTTATGATTTCGGCTTGCGGCTTTTTATGTGTGTTTTCGTATTACTTCAAGAATACTGGACCGATTTGAAAAATTCTTTTTTTGTTTGGAAGGGTATGCTTCCCAGATGGTCCCATGTTAATTTTGTCTGGATCTGTTGAGGAGTCTCGGAGAAATCTAAGAAACTTTAAATTTCACACGTTGTGGCTACGTAGATCAGCTTTTGTCACTGCGCGATACGTCACAGGAGGTCACGTGGTTTTGGCGTGAACGGTGCATTTTTTCGACGGAGGTATAGTCGACTCCCGCTACAACGCGATCCGACTTACGCGAAATAGCTATAACGCGATTTTTTCAACAGTGAATAATTTTTGAGCTAGCGCGAATTCCTCGCCCGTAACATGAAAATTTTCGGAAGGGAACCGTGGTGTGAAAGTTTTTTTCGTGAATGGACCTTCATCCCTTTAGCATCACTGAGAGCAGAAGTACCCACACCGTACTAGTTTTTTTTATCGCTTATACTAATAACGACTTCTCATTTCCCATTAATCTTTTTCATTCTAAATGCGAAAATTAACGAAATATAACGACACTTAATAGCGTTGTTTCATCCAAAGTTGGTGCAAATAGAAAGAAAAAGAGAACGTTTCTGACAATTAAATAAAAGTTAAAGCTTCTCGAAAAGCTGAAGCTGAACCAAAAATTGCTTCGAAGGGTAGCACAACAATTAGGTATGACGGTATAAGTGAATCTTCCATACGTACGATTAAAAGTTACGAAAAGGAAATCCATATAAGTTCACCGAGTAATTGTATATAAGCAAAGTGCAAAAATTATGAAAATGGAAGCTGCTCTTTATTGTAAATTAAAGAAACCAGGAAGAGGGGTAATGCCATAGATGGAAACTTTATAAAAGAAGCAATGAAGCAACTGTATTTAAAAACATATTAGAATAACGGTTTGATCATGCAGCATAAATCATCATCATTTTCACTTTTTTAAGTTACAAATATCATTACTGAATCAACTGTACAGTACAATTATAGGGCATTTATTCTCCTTACTACATGCTGTACGTACGGTAATGATTTATTTTATGTCTTTCTTTCCCATTGATCATTGTTTTTGTGCATCATAGCAGTATTTTATGCTGAATAAAACTTTTTTTTTTTTTAAATACAAATAAAAATTCAGTTCTTTATGTAAGAAACAGTAATGTATAGTTCAGAAAAGGTTTTTAACTGTTTAAGGTGGTGTTTACAAGTGTCTAAAATGATTGGTTATGTTTATAAAAAATTTTACACATACCGTTTTCCACAACGCGAAATTTCGACTTACGCGAGGGATCTTGGAACGCATCCCTCGCGTAAGTCGGGATTCGACTGTATCTTGTTTTGAACAATACGTATATAATTCTCTCGCATCGGGGTTTGATTTTCACGGCGCCGCCTGCTAATTTTAATTTTGGGTTACTAATGTATTTCTTACTCATGTAGCAAATCAGAAAATTAAATGCATTTTGCTACGAAAACAGTTGAGTTAATTTTATTAAAATTTTTTTTGTTAATAAATAACTTCATTTAGTCATCAAAGTTTTTTTTTTTAATATTTCAGTTTTGAAATATATTTAGTGTTAAATTCAAGGGGAATTTAAGACAAACAAGCCTTCCCTCCGAAGATTAAATTTATGTTCCTTAATAAATATATCGTAACTGGCGTCCGATTTCTGAAGTTTGACTAGTATTCTAGATTTAATATTTCTTGACGCCGTGTGAACTTAATTTACAGTTAGGGTAGTATTAATTTACAGACTTAGTTGAAATTTTTTTATGCTCCCCCAATTACTAGAAGACGCCTGTACAGATTAGGAAAATTCTTTTTCTGTTTGAAACGGTATACTTCTTCTCCCTGTCGTCTAATGGTCCTCAAGTCCGGGTATAAGGGATCCTGGAGAAATCGAGGGAAAGGATAGATTTAAAGACTAATTTCACGTTTAGTTAAATTAGTGCTCAACTCAGGAAGGTTGTCAGTTTCGTTATGTAGTAGTTTATAGGAGGACCCGACTTCAAAAGGTTATAAAAAATTAAGAGATCGTATATAATTAGTTAGGTATTAAAATAATTCATCGTATAGTAATTAAAATCAGTGTTTATTTTATAACGGGGTGTTTAGTTTAGTTCATTTTTGTACTGGAATTATAAAATGAATTTCATACTCGCGCTTTATTGTTTGTAAATTCATAGCGTCTCACTTAAAGAAACGATTTTTTTTTTTTTTGTTTTTTTTTGTTTAATGCATAGAACGGATCTAACTTAAGACCCAAACCTTTGCTTCACTTGTTCTTTAGAAAAAGGTTATGGGCAAAAAACAATGAACTTCATTCAATTTCAATGTCAAACGATTAAATATAAAATCCGTTGTTAAAGAAAATGCCCCCATAAAATAAAGGTACTTTCCAAACTCACTGTGTAAGAAAGTACAATAAAACATTAATATTAGTCAGGGGTGTCCCCTTATGGGCGAGGGAGGGTGTTTTGAGCGGTATTTTTCCTTTTTAGGGGGCTCTTCCTTTGGGGGAGTACCTCCTCCCTAACTATTTCACCTGCATTAATCATTCGTAGTCATATCGCAATTTTTGCATAAAGACGCCTCTGAAGCAAACAGGAAATTCATTTAATATCATTGTTCTAGTAGTATTTTGATCTTCATATATACAACATCACAGTAGATACTCTGTTTCTAGTGTGGTATTGATCTATAAACGGGGCCTAGCAAAGAGAAATGTGATTTTTTTCACGAGTTACGTGACACGTATTACTATGAAATATAAAATAGTTAGGAAAATCATTGACATTTAAATGGCTCTAAGTAGATTAACGTACAAATAAATCCTGTAGAGGAACAAAAATTAGTTTTTAGTGCCAATCGTATAAAATGTTATGCGCATTAAGAATTTTTCTTTTTTTTTTTAACCGACTTCAAAAAGGACGTTCTCAATTCGTCAGAATCTTTTTATGTATGTCCCCTGTAAACTCAAACACGCATAGATCAATTTGGAAAATTCTTTTTTTTTTCTTGTTTGAAAAGGTGTATACTTCCCAGGTGATCCCATGGTCATCAAATCAGTATCTGAAGCTGGAATCCTTGAAAAATCAAGAAAACTCTTCAAATTCTGTGGGCAAAGTCAAAACGATTTAGGTTGTTTTTTAGTGACTCGTGAATTGTTTTCGGAAAGCATACTTTAATAAAGTTAAACTGATGATGAAGACAATTTTCTTTGTAAATAATTGCGCATTTGAAAAAGCATTTTTTCAGTTTTCGGAAGTCTCCGAGACGCTGTGCTCTTTTTCTTACTCTATTTTGTTCATCTTAGCTGTTCTCAGACTCCTGTGCTTTCTCACTCGGGATGTACGTAAAGAGTGAACCACATATTCTACCCTACGTACTTATTTTATATTTACACCACTAAAAAGCAAAAAATAAATAATTTTCAAATAAAAAAAAACCGACTTCAAAAAACAAAAAGGAACTGAAAATGAAAAATAATTGATCATACTTACATACGATTTTTTACCCAAACGTATTAATCAAATTTATTTTACAATTCCAGTACAAAAATCAACTAAACTAAACACCCAATTATAAATTAAACATTGATTTTTATTACCGTACGATGAATTATTTTAATACTTAACTAATTATATACGATCTCTTAATTTTTAATAACCTTTTGAAGTCGAGGCCTCCTAATGTAACTGAGTAGCTTTAGATGTAAAGACCAATTTCGCGTTTAGTTAAGTTAGTGTTCAACTGACGTGGGTTGTCAGTTACGTTAGGTAGTAGTTTATAGGAGGCTCCGACTTCAAAAGGTTATTAAAAATTAACAGATCGTATATAATTAGTTAGGTATTAAAATAATTCATCGTACGGTAATAAAAAATCAGTGTTTAATTTATAATTGGGTGTTTAGTTTAGTTGATTTTTGTACAGGAATTGTAAAATAAATTTAATTAATACGTTTGGGTAAAAAATCGTATGTAAGTATGATCCGTTATTTTTCACTTTTCAGTTCCTTCTTGTTTTTTGAAGTCGGTTCTTTTTTTATTTGAAAATAATTTTTCAGAAAAATGTGCTTATCTGTTGTACTCAAGTTTTTTTTTTTTTTTAATCTCTCATGGGGAAAATAAATTATTACTGTCATTGTACAATTTATGCAAATATACTCGGTTGTTGATTTTCTACCATCGCATACTCATAAATTTACTTCTTAATTTTAGATGACAAAACTGGAATTATTTCGGAATTTTCCTTTTTAATCTTAAAAAAAATCTGTAAGTATTTCCGCCATATGGAAAAAGAGAATTCCCATTTTAATTGAAAAGGATAATGATTTATTCAGTATGAATTAATGCTCAATTTCAACTACAGCGTCAATACGTTTTTAGAATGAAAGCGAATTCATTATATTTGAATAGCCACATTGAAAACAAAATGAATAATTAAATTAAATAAGCAAATAAATAAATAAATAAAATTAAAAAAATATAATTAAAAATAATAAAATAAAATAAATAAATGAAAGATGCACGATATCCAACATGGTGATAGATTCATAGCAACAAAGAAAGCTTCAAGTGAGGTGATCTCTCGTACATGTTAACTGCTGATGGAAAGCAACACAAGCAAAAGCTTTATTTTTTTTTTTTTTACTTATTATTATTATTATTATTATTATTATTATTTTTTTTTGTTCTTGATCTTAACGAATTCATATATTTTTCTTTTAATCCGCGACTTTTCTCAAAATAAAAATGCTCAGAACGAATTTCAATGTTTCAAAATTTTTTAAACTTCTGTCATCTGAAAGAATGAAAGAAAGCCCGAGAGAGTACACTTTTCTTTGAAAAAGAAGGACCTGCTGTGGAGAAAAATAACCTGAAATCTCTATGGTTTCCTTGAATATACGAGGACAAAAAAAAAAAAAAATCCTTCGACGCTACGGGCTATTATAAGCAAACCACAGGGTTTTCGGCAGCTTTATTTGCCACTCTCTAGGTTTATTATGCCATTAGGGAATTTTTATTCGTAGCCCTATATTACCACCTTCGGCGCTGGGCGAGAAAATTGTGGAGCTTCCAGCTGAGCTGGTGGCCAACCTTGAACCGCCGAATCACGCACACTTACCCGCCCTATTACTCTTCGATGCACACGCATTTTCATGCCGCAATCCAAACACGAAATGCTAATTCTGGAGCGAGGGACATTTTGTTTTTGACGACATTGAGGTTCACGACCTTATGTGCGAAGGTAGATGGACGAAAGTGGACTGCATAAGATATTCTCTCGGAGTGTCTTCCTGTTCGCCTGGGAGGTACGACGTAAATTATGCAAATGTGCGAAGCTGTCATCTTTCGCTAAGTGCGATTGTTGGTGAGAATCAAAAGCACATGCAAATGTAGTTCGTTATCATACGATAGACTAGAGGTTCCCAAACTTCAGACCTCCACGGACCCCCTCCTCAAAAATTTCGAACTTCGGGACCCCCCCCCCCCCTTCCCCGGGGCGAGCAAGAAAAAAATTATTTGACACAGTTAAATCTATTTTTTTTTTTCAAATACATATTTTTACGCTTTTTCTTCCTTTAAATGTATATGTTCATTGTTCTATATATTTTTCAGAGTTCTTGTCCGGTTTTCATTTCTTACAGTATTATTTTGAATTATGGAAGTGAAATTCTGTTTAAAATTCAGTTAGGAATAAAAATATTATCACCACATTTTTACAACAAGTTTACTAATAAAATGAACTTTTGAAGTCAGTAAACAAAAAAAAAAGGGGGGGGGGTAGCCTAGTATAAGTGTGTTGAGTCATGCGCGCAAAATTAATTAATGTGTGGTGTGTTGAATTCAGAGGGAGGTGGGGGGCTGCTGTGTCCTGCATGTACTTAAGCAAGAACTTTTTTATTCCTCATAAATTTGCTTTTTTTTTTTTTTTTTTTTTGAATTAAAATACTGTTACTCATCCTTCAATCTCAATTATATTTAACGTTTTAGCTGGATAGAATCGCGGAGCCCCGGAGGTCCGCAGACCATAAGTTCAGAAACTCTGCGATAGACAGTACAATTTCACAAGTCTTACAATCAGAGATTTTGCTAGAGGTTTTCTTGAGGCATGAAAATACTCCTTTCAGTTTTCGAAGAAGAGAAATTCCTTTTGGAGAAGGGAAATATACGAAAGCAGAAACACAAGAAAAATAAAAGTAAAAAAGGTAAACACACCAGTGGTGGCCAGTGCTTCAGTAATGGCCAAGTCTCCCAATGGATTCAAAAGTGCATTTACCTCCCACACGTTTGAATCCATTGGGAAACCTGGTCCTGGAACCATATTTTTTCAAATATAAACCTTAAAGTGGCTACTGCTGAAGCACTATTAAGCACTGGCCACTACTGGTATGTGTTTACCTTAGTAACGAAGTTAATTTCCCTCTGTTGAAACTTAACTGTAAGCGGCGCTACCGTAGCACATAAGCGGCTTGTTGTTTTTTCAGTTGTTCATGTGTGTGATGTGTCGTCAATAAAGTTTGTGTCTAGACCATTGCTGTTTTGGATTCCCTTCTGTCAGGTTAGAGCTTTTAGCTACCATTTTGGAAGAACTTTCATTTGAGATTGAATACCTTCATTGAGTCGACGATTTATCAAGTTAGGTATGGGTCATTCTTCAAAAAGTGTAACTTTTCTGTCACAGCGCCTTTTACTGTAAATACTTTAAGGAGCAGTTCATTTAACAATGCTTTTTAATTTCATGAAAAATATATCAATATAAACTTGACAACAATTTTTTTAATAATAATTTTTATTTTAATATATATATTTGGTTCTCAACATGTGAATTCCCACCACCGTGGCGTGCCACACACCTTGTGTGACTGTTTATATGTTGCTTAATAACTTGTTTAATTAAAAGTATATACTTATTTATTTATTACTCCTTTCACAAGTGTCTCAAATACTAATTGTTTCAGTATATTTAATTGTTTAATATGGAATTTTAGTTCGTTTTAGTAGGATAAGGAATCATGTCACACAATAAATTCTCACCTCCGGTACCTAAACACAAAACGCCATTTCTCATTAACACGTATCAGTAATGACATCACGTTTTATTTTTCATAATACTAGGGAGCCCCCTTGTTTTTTTTCCCCCTGCTATAAAGAAGTTGTGAGATTTTTGTCGAAAAACAAGAAGATAGGGTTTGTTTGAAAAACTAAGTGGGGTTATTGTGAACTTTCACCTCCGTGAACTTGAATTTCAGGGATATAAATTAATGTAAAAAAAAAAGTGAACATGTTTTTATATGCTTAACGTGTGCAGATTGTAGCAACGAAGAAAAAAAAAATTCCCTTGAAAAATTTATCCGTTAGGCCTATATTAATGGAAAATTCTTCACTTCCGTGAATCCTTATCTCATCAAAAACAACCCTGTTGTAAAAATTTCCCCGCCAAGAAAACCTTTAACTTTTCCGCACGAAGAAGAAAACCTGCATCCTAAACCCAAAAACCCTCAGCCATAAAAAGTTATGATATCTAGTTTGCCCGCCAAGTATCTGCCAAACTATCATCCTCCCTCTTCTCCTTTTTCATCACAGCTACTTCCATTATAGTATAGTAAAATTAGACCAAAAAATGGCCAAACCCAAACATCCAAAAAAAAAAAAAAAAAAAAAAGGTGAAACCTATTGCAAATTACTTCTTACCCTTCCAGCAAGAAGGGGTAAAAAATCCCAGCACTTTGCGCGTCGGGTTTTGGGGGGGAAGGGGGGGGGGACGAAATAATCCTCTATTTAAATAAAAAAAATTCTATTACTTAAAAAAAATTCTCAAACCTCGCAAAAACCACTCTATAATAGTGAAACAATAAACTTTCACAGAAAAAAAATCTAATTAACAGGGGTGCACAGGTGGGGGGTTGGGGGATGGGGAGTGGTCCATAAAGCAGCTTTGCGTCATTGGAATTTTTAAGGCAGTTTTTTCAAGGGGTATTTCTTTCTTTTTTGAGGACTTTTATTCTGGATGGGTACTCCGTCACACATAAGGGGTGCGCCATCGCTTTGAGGGGGTGGGTAACCCTGAATTTACATTCTAAAATCAACTATTGAACTGAAGTTTACGAAAAAATTTTCCTGACTTAAACTTTTCCGAAGTACAAAATGCCTCACAATAATATGGTAATGTCAGAATGATAATTCTAAAAGATCTAAGCGAGCTCAGTAACCAAATTATTTGTGACTGGAGTTATTAAATTGTTTAGAGCGCTGGAAAACAAAATTCCTGTGCAGCATAAAAAAAGTCCAAATTGACCAAAGTTTCCCTACTTCTTCTTGATTAACTTACTTCAACTTTTCTACAATCTTTTGCCATCACCGTACGGGTGGGACAAACCGGAATTGCCAATAGTGAGACGGGCAATGCTGCAATTCTGCGCCCTCTAAGTCGGTGGGGGTTCTCATTTGCAAACACCAAGCTACCTTCTCTTTTACGCAGCTGGTTATGTGAATTATGCTAAATATGCAGACATATACTTGCAACACTATCTCAAACTTTGAGTATATTATGCAATAAAAAAAATTGATCACATCGAACATCAGCTAAAACATCAGCTATCCAACGATGCAACGCAGTGACAAATTCAGGTGGTCTAGAACCTGTAGTGATTCAACGATAGAACAAGTCTTGATGAGAGCAATGAGCAATACAACAATAGAATGCTAAATATTTACACCTTTTTGTCTCCCAGTTTGGAAATCACAATCCGTTTCTAAAGCCCTCAGAAGTTTCCTACCTCTCAAGTTGGTAGTGGTATTGGTCGCTGATTATAAGGTGAGTTGCGATGAGAACTTTAACGTTCGGGTAGTAACATCAAAGGATATTGAAGGCAAACAATTTTGTGGCATTTCTTTGTAAAGGAGGTAAGCAGTTATGTCTTTAGCTTCTGTTACGAGAGTAGTTACTATCTGTAAAGATGGAATAACAAATTGTTAAAAACTTCTGGTGCGAGTTAAGCGCTGCTTCTCCATCAGCATTCGATGAATCTGGTTTCAGAAGGGAAGAAATTTTGTATTGTTAAAGTGCTATTATCTGAAGCAAAAGGTTCATCCACCATCACAGAACGAACAGCTGGTGTCATATATGAGGCAGTGAGAAGCAAAGGGATGTAAGTGGACATTTTCAAGTTTTGAATAAAACGCGTTTAAAGATAAGATCCTAGGTAGGCTTTCATTGATTTTCTTTTCTAAATCATGCTGTATAGAAGCAACTACCAGGTCTACTAGTACCATTTCTTGCCCCAAGATAGAGGAGGGGTTCACCAACCATTTGCACTGGTTATCTCCAAATATTTAATTTTGCCACTTACATCCCTTTGCTTCTCACTGCCTCATATGTAATAGATAGGAGATACCTGCTTGATCATTTTTTTTGTAATGATCTGTAAGCTTCAAGGAAATGTGCCAGCAATGCAGTGTATAGGTAACTTGTAAGTATGGGAAAGCTAGTGTCGTTTTTGATGGGTGCAAAGAAAGCACCACAGAAATATAATCTGCGTCCTATTACAACAGCCAAGCCTCCTGCTCTAGAAGACTTTCTGCGTCTCAAATCTTGTGCTTGCTCTGAGGGGTTCATTGGATATAGTGAATGTTAGAAAAGTCTGAAAGTGGACTGAAGTGCTCAATTATATGCACAAACTGTGTTAGACATAGCTGCAACAATAACGATTTTGCTGAGGGTCTAGATTCCAAAAACCATCTTGATAACGAAGACTTTTTGTTACAAGCTTAGGAAAAATCATTTGAAAGCAAAAAACAGCTCAGCGTAATTTTTCTGGCCATTTAATCAAATGTGCACCATCAGAGGGGGCGGGGGGGGGGGAGGGATAATATTTTAGTATCTAATTTCGTTTTGGGAGGTGAGCTACTGTTCTTATGGGGTGGACAGAACTGATTTAATGCGTTTTAGATTTGCATGAAATAATACTTTTACTTGAAATAAAAGGGGGGGGGGGGTGAGTATTTATTTTATTCGGCGGAGGGGGGTGTGCTGTATCTTTGAGAGGAGGTGCACCATCGCTCTTGGAGGATGAACACACTTGATTTCTAACTTTAACTTAGCATAAAATAATGTTTCCGTATGAAATGTATGGAAGGGGGTTCGGGGGTGCTGCTTTGTATTACGGGGATAGGGGGACTCTGTAGCATTGGTGGGTTATGTCATCCCTTTTGGAGGGTCAAACACCTTTAATTTCATGCATTTAAATTGAGTATAATATAATAATCTCACTTTAAATTTACTCTAAAAATTCTGGAAACATACCCAAAACAGCAATTTTTAAATGCCCCCCATTCCAAAACCCGACGCACAATGGGGTGCGACTTTTTACCTGTTTCTTATTGGGAGGGTAATAAACAATTTGCACCAGGTTTAGCTTTTTTTTTTTTGGATGTTTGGGTCCGACCCCTATTTTTACTGTACTATTAGAACCTCCTCCCACCTTCAACTCCTCAGAAATATGGATAGATCTTTTAAATTGTTTATCTAGTTTGGCGGGAAGCTTTTCAAAGTGAAGTGGTTGCTGGGTGGGCAAAAAGCTTCCCGCCAAACAAGATAAACAATTTAAAAGATCTATCCATATTTCTGAGGAGTTGAAGGTGGGAGGAGGTTCTAATGGAAGTAGCTGTGATGAAAAAGGAGAAGAGGGAGGTTGATAGTTTGGCAGATACTTGGCGGGCAAACTAGATATCATAACTTTTTATGGCTGAGGGTTTTTGGGTTTAGGATGCAGGTTTTCTTTTTTTTTTTGCGGAAAAGTTTAAGGTTTTCTTGGCGGGGAAATTTTTACAACAGGGTTGTTTTTGATGAGATTTCACATCTTTTTGCATTGATATTATTACTTTGTCTGTATTTTTAGAATTGAGAACTTCAAGTCAGAAAATTTTCAATTGAAACAACGCTGTTTTGTGTTTTTAAGGAACAATAATGGCTAGCCTAATTTAACGTGAAGTTATATTTCTGACTATTAAGATTCTATGTTCATTTTGCGAGAATAGGGCGGTTTAAATTTTATTGCAATTCTTGTATCCTCTCTGTTGCAAAGAAAACTTCTTGGATAATAAAATACTATATTTCAAATTATATTGTTTTCGAGTATTTTACAACTTCGCAATAAATTCTATTACAGTTTCTTTATTTGACAGATTATTCAACATTTTCATGGATGTTTCTTTGAATGTTTTACAGCTTGAGGGCTATTTTAATCTAGCTTTTCACTTTTTGTTTAATTACATTTTTCTTAAATCGTGGATTATTTTACGTTTTATGGGCTAATTTTAATTGTTTGGTGATTTATCTTTTCTTGATAGAAGTCTTTGTCTTGTTTAATACCTAGTTTTGTTTAAAAGTTCATTTAAAAAGCGAAATAACGCATGTTATCACCAAGCAAAAAAAAAAAAAAAAAAAAAACTAAGTTATGAAATATTTTAAATTTGAATGTGTCAGAAGATCTATACAACTTTACTCGGTGTCAAATCGCGGATATCCCAAATTTGCCATAGCGAATGCGCATGTTGCGCACGGACAAAGATCATTAAAAGTCTTGCTTAAATTAATTGCAAAAAATTTTTCAGCTAACAAATTACTGCAAAGCACGGATATCCACACACGTATTTCATATATTTTCAATTCATTATGTGTTGTTTGTGAAAAATCTATTAATTTAGAAAATAAGCTAACCAATAACAAAGTGCTATTTTTCGCTTTCAATTAAAAAGTTATAAGTGCCGTATTCATATGCGTACAGTTTCATATAATTTGTCACGTAAAATATTGTAATGGTTTAACCCAAGTTTCGCGCCGACATTTAAAATTTCTTCCCCCCATAAATATATCAAAACTGAAAAACAGGGGGAAGGAAATTTCGTATCGGCAAAACTTTGGGGTGGGGGGGGGGGGGGGGACAGCATTCTAATCTCATTCATTAATTTGTTTTTCTGCTTAAGTATAAACAAACAACATTGAATCTGAAAACAGAAAGCCCAATGAGCTAAGTCTGAGCGCATGCGCAGTCGCTGTGGCAAATTTGTGATATCCGCGATTTAACGTCTAGTTGCAACTGTTGGATATGTTTTAGTCTTGATTGAATTTCATTTCCTAAGACAACTTTGGAATAACTGTTAGATCTGTTCTAACCTTGCAATTGCAGTCCGAGATGAACAAACCCTATAAGCTGAGAGTAAGTACATAAGAATTTAGGGAAAATTAGTGATTTTCAAACTTTAATTACTCTAGCCCAGAGGTTCCCAACCGGTGGTTCGCGAACCCCCAGGGGTTCGCGAGGTGCAGGAAGGGGGTTCGCGAAAATTTCGGTGCAATGGCGGATTTTTCCTAGTTTGGTAAAAAATTATAAAATATTCAATTTGCACACATAGTTACTAAATTTTTTTTTAAATTTGAAAACTCGCCAGACTCTTGTATTAAGCTCAAAAAAAAAAAAAAAATCTTTCAGCGGTTTTATAATCTTGGTTAAAAAGACATTTTCTCATATTCTTTTCGATAGACAACAAAAAGAGATATCCTTCCTTCTTTATTGCGAGGCGCCATGCAGAAACGTTGTATTAAGCTGTGGCGGGGATCACGATGACCTTAAAAAGGCGCCAATCAAACAATATACATATATACATATGTCGAAAAAAATAAAGAATTCTCAAACAATGCATCATAGGGGTATTATTTCTAATCTGGTTGAAATATAACTCGGGAATTTCCGTCGAATTCAGTCATCGAATAGCAGACATGACAGCAAAAGGCTCCAAACTTAAAATTTATTACTGGATTTTACCCATCTGTTCGTTTTCAAAAATATATAACATCAGCATGCTCATAGTTCTGGGGAAATAGTTGTTAACAGACGTATTTAGAGATACTTTAGAGATGCTTGAAAACAAGTGATTTTGTTTGCAATTGGTTTTGCTACGTGAACTTGCTACTCTGTTTGTGAAGTTATAATCGTGTTGGTAATTTTTATGATTTAATAACTTTCTGCTGTTATGGATCGATGGTTGAAAACTGGTAGTTTGGTTGAGCGACAAATGGACAAGCAGTCAATCGATCAACCCTCAACATCAGCAGTAACTTTGGAATCAACACAGGATATTGAAATAGATAGCTGTAATGAACTGCCGCCTCCCCCGACTAAACAGAAAAGTGAACTATGGGAGAAAAAAGGAAAAAAGCGAAAATATGACAGTGACTATTTACAAATGGGCTTTTATTTTACTGGAGAAGAGTCTGAACCTAGACCGCTTTGTCTTCTCTGCAGCGAAGTTCTAGCGAACAGCAGTTTGAAACCGTCACTTCTGAGAAGACACCTCGAAACAAAGCATCCGACACACAAGGACAAACCTATCGAATATTTTAAAAGAAAATTGGAATATAATAAAAAGTGTAGCGTCTCTACGTTCCTGTTAGAATCCAACGAAGATAGTAAAATGGCCCTTGAAGCTTCATATCGAGTCAGTTATAGAATTGCAAGATCTGGACAGCCACATACAATTGCAGAAAATTTAATTGGACCGTGTGCTAAAGATATTGCTAAGTGTATGCTGGAAGAAAAGTCAGCAAAAAAAATTGACCTGGTTCCGCTATTAAACAACACAGTATCACGCAGAATTACTGATTTGGCTAGTAATGTGGAGAAAGAACTTGTGAATAGAATAAAAGAGAATAATTTTGCGATCCAGCTTGATGAGTCGACTGATGTAGCAAACGCTGCAATATTACTTGTCTATGTTAGGTATATTTTTAACGATACAATTAAAGAAGATGTACTATTTGCAAAACCTTTGAAAACCAACACAACTGGAGAAGCAATTTTCGAACTGGTCAACAGTTACTTTGAAGAAAATGGAATAGATTGGTCTTTGTGTGTGGGTGTGTGCACGGATGGTGCAAAATCAATGACAGGAAAATTTGTTGGCTTTGTGGTGCGAGTAAAGAAGATCAACGAGAAAATTGAATGGACTCATTGCTGCATTCATAGACAAGCATTAGCATGTAAGCGTATTCCCGCAGAATTATCCGCTACTTTGAATGATGCGGTAAAAATTGTAAATTTCATAAAATCACGTGCCACAAACTGCCGTCTATTTCACGCGCTTTGTGAGGAATTGAGAAGCCTTCATGTTACTTTACTTCTTCACACAGAAGTTAGATAGATGGCTTTCCCGTGGCAAAATTTTGACACGCTTATTTGAATTGAAGTCAGAAGTCCAAGCATTTTTTGTTGATCATCCATTTCACTTGTCCACTTGCATATTCGATCCTCTTTGGATGCAAAGGCTTGCATATTTAGCTGACATCTTTTCAAAATTAAATGAATTAAATCTATCCTTGCAAGGTGCAGTTGTTAATATTTTCGTTGTATATGATAAAATTGAAGCTATGGTAAAAAAATTGAATTTCTGGATCCAATGCCTGGAAATGGGTGAGTTTTCTTGTTTCACTTCTCTTAGTAGTTTTTTATCAGAAAACTCAATAAACTTGATGAAAGCGTTAAAAAAAAATGTATGTGAACATCTGCAACATCTTGAACTAACTTTTGACGAGTATTTTCCTAATAGGCGTAACGTCCCTCTCTCAAACAACTGGATAAGCAATCCTTTTGAAGGAAATCCATGCTTAGAGAACACCCTGACATTACCTGAAAAGGAAATGCTCATCGAGTTATCCTGTGACAATTCATTGAAAACTACCTTTAAAGAGCTCTCGTTAATTGACTTCTGGCTCAGTGTAAGAAATGACTATACCGTTTTGTCCAAAAAAGCAATTCGAATTTTATTACCATTTTGTACAACATATCTGTGCGAGAAAGGATTTTCCTCCTATACTTATCTCAAAGATAAACACCGAAGCAGATTGAATGCAGAGCCTGATTTAAGACTCAAACTGTCAGACATTGAACCAAACTTTCAGTTTCTTTGTTCCGTCAAACAGCCACAAATATCGCATTAAGGATTTTTTCCCCAATTTAAAGTATGCTTAAAAAAATAGTTGGTTTATAAAACTTCTTGTTTATAATTTTTCTTGTAGATGTAGTTTTAACTTTTTATTAATGTTTGCACTTAATGATATTTTACAATTATATTTTTGTTTATTGCAATCAAATGCTGCAAGAAATGGAAAGCAAACATGCTGTTTTTTTATTGTTTCTTACATGTTACTAATTTCAACATCAGGGGGTTCGCGAACTTTTTGCCTGTTCCAAGGGGTTCGCAAAGAGAAAAAGGTTGGGAACCGCTGCTCTAGCCCATGATGTCCCTGGAGGTTGAATTTTTGTATATGTACTCAATGGTCCCCCAAGATTATGTATACAAAAAACCATTACCGTAGCCCCCCGGGGGGCTGTGAGAGAACCCCGGGAAGGTACAATTTGGGGGGTAAAAACGAGGGGGGAAGGGGGGTGTCAAATGGCACAAAAGGCACATCAGTAGGGCACAAGGAATGTGAGTGCGAAATTTCAGCATGATTCCTTTTTTCGTCTGGGCTGTAGCCCTGTCAAAGAAAGCGAAAACTTTTTTGAACAGCGATTTTATAACTTTAATACCTCCTCCCCCTGATGGTCCAGGGGATTGTATTTTGGCTTACGGCGTCAGGGGCCACTAGAGATTGAGTGTACCAAAAATCAACTCCGGGGGTCTTCATGGGACTGAGATACAGAGGGATGAAAAACCCAAAAACCCCCAACTTGGTCTGTCGTGTAATTTTGTTCTTGGTCGCTTTTATTTTCTTTCGTCTTTGGCGGTGGATTTGCTTTTGCTGGCTGCTGACGTTTGGTTTCCTTGGCGGCAGGGAATGTCATTATTTCTGAGGGGAAAATAAATAATGGAGGGGAAATACATCAATTTAAGGCATTCTACCAAAACTATAAATTGCCGGTTATTCTCAAATTTACTAAATACTATCTTTTAACACACATTTTAACTAAAAGGATAACCACTAATTAAGCTGTACTTTAATTAAGAGAGCTTAATATGAGATTCCCATTAATCATTAAAATATCTCATTGTTTGCACAATTAACATAATTACTACTTTGATATTAAATTGGCCTGGATTTTTAAACATCAAAAGTTTTTTTCCTTTTTTACTTCCTTTTACAAAAAAGGAAGTATTGTATTCGCAAAAAAATTTTCACTCAAAAATCGGCCTAAATTTCCATTTCGTTCACTCCCAAATGAATGTTGAGGTTTTTTTTTTTTCGACCCGACCACACGTTGATATATGCCTAGGAACGTACAGACTCCCGAAATATCCATTTTGATGATCCCTGAGTTAATTACAATGAGTTTTCTCGTGACGTCCGTATGTACGTATGTATGTGTGTATGTACGTATGCATGCTCATAACTCAAAAACGGTATGTCCTAGAAAGGTGAAATTTGGTACGTAGACTCCTAGTGGGGTCTAGTTGTGTATCTTCCCTTTTGGTTTGTATTCGGGTGTTTCTAAAGGTTTTTTTTTAAAACCTCTTTGGGGGGGGGAATCATTGTTAATTGCAATGCTAACTCAAGTGGTGTTATAATTTGTCGAACACTTGGCGATATATCGCCAAGCTTTTGGTCGCCAAGTTTCATCGCCAACTTGGTGACAAATTTGGTCTTTTTTAAAAATTTGGTTTCAATTTGGCCACTGTTTGTGATATTTAAAGAGTTAACTATTGAATCACATAAAATTGCCAATAATGGGGAAATTACATTAAATTGGAAGTAAAAGGAAATCATGTGATGCACACATCAACTCGTTTCAACTGTAAATCTCCGATCACGCTATGTCAACTTAGCCGGTTCACCCTTTCTTACCTTGTTTTTGACCCGATTCTTTCCTTTAAAACATTTTCTCATACATTTCATTACAGAATGGTATAAATTAACTAATTTAGGGATATTTTAAACCGATTTACCGCCACTATGATTACACAAAATGTTTCAAATGGTGTTCGTTGTTTTTTACGAATACCAACCAGCCATTTTAAAATGACAGAATATTAGGGAATAAACAAACAAAAATTGAAGCTAAATGACTTTTTATGTGTCAACACAATGCAATAATAATAATAATAATAATAATAATAAAAACATATAGTTTTAATCACAAATTTATTCGAAAATATGTCAATCTACGATGACTTATTTGGCTTGTTATTTCTCTGTCTCTTCGTTTTTTGACCCATTTTAAAAAGAGAGAATTAGTCAATATTGAAAAAAAATAAAACTAATTTATTTAGAATGACATAGGAATAATGTGAAAAAATATTGGACTTCATATTCGAATTCAGTTTTGCGTTATTCTGGATTTACTGCAAAATTTCAAAGTGTACAAATACTTTTGGGAGCCACCATAGATATTTTATGTATTCGATTAATTTATCTACCTACTATACGTAGACTGATTTGTGACATAACTGTACGTGATAGAACTTTTCTATTATTTTTTTCTTGACATCCAAAAAACTATAAGAAAGAACTTTTAGCTGCACGGACATTTTTTTCATCACTAACATGTGTCAATGCAATTTATTTCTAAATGACAGATCTGGTAGTGAGGGAATCATTTTAGGAATTGCAATAGGAAAACCGGTCAACCCCCCCCCCTCCCCACAGTCAGGTTTTTCACAATAAATCATGTTTTTTGACGAAGGAATAAGAATATGGCTGAAGTTATTTTGGATTAATGAAATTTCGTTCTTACTTCCCGCGTGGTGGCTGGGCTGAAAAGTGATCCCCCCCCCCTTAGGTTCATTTTTTCAGAGGTCAAGTTCAGAGCATCTAGCGATAAATGTGCTACACCAGTGGTGCCCATCTCTCCCCCCCCCCTTTTTTTACCCGAGGGTCGTAATTCATATTTAGATGACTCTCTTTGGTCCAGAACGCGAACAAAATTTGAATATGCTTGATTTTTTTTTCTGAACTATCTGCGTTGCCTGGCTTTGCCCGGTCTATTTTGAAAACAAAAATTGTGTCAAATGACGTATATTCAACAATCAGGCATAAATAAAAGAAAAAAAAATCATCATGCAAAATTTCTCCTCCAAACAATGACGACAGATATTAAAATACTTTTAAGAAATTAAAATAAAATGAGAAAGATGGATTTAAAAAGCGTAACCATGGAAAAACAAAATAAAATAAGTTTCAGAATTGAAAATGAGAAAGATGGAAATAATAGATTCAAAAAGCGTTACCTTGGAAACGCAAAATAAAATGTTTAAAAACTTGAATCGAGAACAGATTTTTGAACTTCATTTAATTCGCTTGTAACTTTTTTTCTAATGGAGATAGAGGGTTAAACTTCCGACCATAGGTCGAGTTAGATCTGGAGTAAAAAAGGTAGCTCTTTTCAATGGTGTCAAAAAGAAAACTGTAGGACAATTCCTTCACTTTTTATTGATAAATTTAATGAAGAAAGTAGTGTCTAAATTTCAGCTAAGCCTAAACAAATTCGAGCTAAAAACGTAAATAACTCCCGCCGCAATTAAGTTAGAGCGTTGGGACAAATTGCGTAGAACGCGGAAAATTCTTCCCTTGCCAATGATATATAAAATAAATGCGAGCAATTTTTCACACCCATATTCGGGAATTTATGTGAAAATTGGGCATAAATTGGAAAAAAAAGGACTATTCATCGAATTGTTTTCGAACTGGTCTGCAAACCTTCTCAGGACTTAAAGGAACAAATTTTGAAAATTTCAGCGAAATCGGCCGGGTAGTTCTTGAGTTTTGCGAGTTCAAACACACAGACGCTTTTTGGACACTTCATTTTATACTATGTAGAGATAACATAGGAAACTACAGAAAAGAACGTAAAATTACAAACCAAGGATTACGTCTCGAAAATTTAATCAAGCGTATTTTCACATACTGTATAGAAATAAAAATTTTGCGTCATGTGGAAAGTAAAGAAAAAAGCGTTTTGAAAAAAAAATGCATTTAAATGGTTTCCCATTTTTTAAAATTCTAAATATCAAATTATTCTAATGGTTAAAAAAATCAAAATAGCGCTCTACATTTTTCTCAGCCTATCTGCCACCTCATCTTTAGAAAGTTAGTTTTTTATGGAAGTGATCACTATTCTGATTTTCAATATTTTTGTTTATTTCAATCCTCCAAAACGAATTTCACTGCCCTAAAAATGTCATTGTGTGTAAAAATGTCTATCTCATGTCATAAAAATGTCTAAAAATGTCATCTGAGAAAAAAGAAAATCTCTGCTTACAAGCATACAAATACTGAATGAACCTAAATCTAAAGAACATTAAAAAAAAAAAAAAAAAAATCAATGGTTTTTGGGAAAAAGAAGGAGACTTCTTTTCTAGCTGAGAGATTGCGATTTTCTGTTAAAAAAAAAAAAAAAAAAAAAAAAAGAAATGGGAATCAAAACAAGATTGTTTGTTTATTTCATTAACTCTTGAAATAAAAATACTGTTTTATAACAGTTTATGATTATTTTTTTTTTAATAACCCAGCAACAAACAGAAAAGTAGGCAAAGATTGAGTTTCCAAACAGGTGTTTCTGCAAAAAGAAAAATTATGTGCTTACATCTTTGGAAAAGTGGCTCATTTTTTTTGGTGAAGGTGGAGGACTCTCCTGTTCCAAAGCAAACCACATCTTGGAATGATAGAGAAGAATCTGAAGACTGGGAGGAAGCCAAGCGTCGAAACTGGAAGCCTTTGCTCCTCACCTACCCTACAAGCATTAGTCATTATCCAGTTTGAGCAAAATCGGAAAGAAATCGTCTGCCCAATCTCATTTCATCTCAAATTACTTAACATGCACCCTAAAAAGATCTTAGCTGTTGAGCAAGATGGAATACGTGATATGAAGAATATCATTTATTAGGCCGAGAGCATTTGACTGTCTGAATTAATTGTCTTGTTTTGACAGGGTTTTAATTATTCTTTTTAACGATGATTAACGGATATTTGAAAGCTCAACAGCTTTCGCTTTAAAAACGTCAAGTTTCTTTAAACTGTATTTTTTTCAGGCAAGTTCTGTCTGGAAGATGATCTGAGATCAGATGATATGAGAGATAACCGGAAATTAATATTAATGATACATGCGTACGACATGAAACAACTAAATTTGCATCATTTTATGCCTTGTATCAGTGGTTCCCAAACCTACGGCCAACGGGCCACATGTGAGCCGCGACACGGATCCATGGGGTCCGTTCAGTTTAATGTTGCGAATCGAAAACTTTGTTTTAGAAACTTCCAAAAACTGCCAATCACAAAATTTTTTCGTAGTAAGAATGATTGCAGCAAATGTGGAGTCAATTGAGGTAGTGAGAAGCAAAGGGATTTCAGTGAGCATTTTCAAGTTTTGAGTAATACGCGTTCAAAGATGCGGCCCTAGGTATGCTTTCATTGAAAAGTTTTTCTAAATCATGCTGCATATCAGCACCTACCAGGGCTACTAGTACTATCTCTTGCCCCAAGACAAAGGAGAGGTAAACCTACCATTTGTACTGGTTATCTCCAAATTTTGATTTTGCCACTTACATCCCTTTGCTTCTCACTGCCTCAATTGGTTTCTAATAGACAGGGGGAAATTTTTTTTGGTAAAATAAGCATATAGTAATGATAATAATTCTTGAATTGTAATTTTCCTTCCTTTTCCGTGCTTTCCGATAAAAATCTAACGAAAAGGAAAAAAATGAAATCATATTAAAAGTTGATATGCCTTCTGGCTTGCGAGAGCCATCTTCGTAACAGGGTGTCCAAAAACGACCGCATAAACTCTGCACAGTTAGATTCCTCGTTGGGAGCGCATAAAAACTGCCCAAAGAAGCGTTCCTGTACAATCCTTAGTTTACGAGAAAAATACGAAAATCAAAGTATGACGTCACTGCCGGTGCGAGGAAAAAACATTTATTGGACATATCAACAACAGTATTTGCATATCTTTCCAGGCGATAATGTTTAAAACATCATTACACGCATTTGTTATATTACGTAATGTAGGTACGTATTCTGCAGTTGATATGTTCAATGAAGTGTTTTTTCTTGCACTGGCAGTGATGTCATACTTAGTTTTTCGTATTTTTCTCGTTAACTATATGGATTGTACAGAAACATTTCTTTGGGAAGTTTTTATGTACTCCCAACGAGGAATCTAGCTGTGCAGATTTTATGTTGTAGTTTTGGGACAACCTATATAAGTTGCGGTCCTCGGGACAAAAAAGGTCGTGCAACACTGCCTTACATTACAGTTTAATTTTAGGGGAATTTTTAAGTGGTAATATTATATTATAGTTTAATTTTTATTATAATAGAGGGACAATGGGGGGGGGGGGGGCAACTACCCCAAGAGTAAAGTACCCATTCCCCCTCTTTTTTTACAGTAAAAAATTAATGATTGAAGTGATTTTTTATAGGGTGGATTGATTTACTCCCCCCTCCCCCCAATGTCACAAAGTGTCACACTTTCCCTCCAACTTGTCACAAGTCATAGTGATTTTCATAACCGTATTGCTAGTGTGATGTCACACTTCTTGTTTCCACCTCTTTTTTTTCTTGTCACAATTCCACGAACCCGCCCTCCCCCCAAAACGTAGCATCATTTGTAGACGACCCCTAATATGTAATTCAGAACCTTTTGCTGCTGATACTTAACGAATGTTTTTCAGTGGAGCCACTTGAATTTGTCGTAATAAAAGTCGATTCTATTACAATGCCGAAGTACTTAGAAATATAAGTAAAACGATGTCTGAAAATCTGAAGTTTTTAAACGTTGTCTAACTTTACGATTTCGTAACGTTTCGTTCCTAACAGAACCACTCTCTGTTAGTTGTCGCCGCATTATTTATTTTTAATCCGACAGTATTTCAATGCTACGAAAACATTTTGTTACTAGATAACAGCTCCGGCTTAGAATTCTTCGAATTTACAGAAGATAAATATCGACTAGACAAAGAGGTCAAAACATATTTCAGCAATTAAATATTTCCTTTTCAGAACAAATAGATGCATTATATTCGATGCTTAAGTTGTCACATTTTATATCGAAGAAACGCTTGAGCTTCAAAATCTGATAAAACATCACCACGCGTGCGAAACCGGATAAAAAACACGGAATATATTTACTAAATACGTGCTGTAATAATAATTAATCAGTTCCAGAAATTTGCAACATTTTAGAAGAGGGATGAGAAAGAAGTAAAATGTAGGGGACAGTGGGTCACCTTGGGACACAGTACACTTTGGGACAAATTATTTTTTTGTCCTGGATTTTATATTACTTTTGTGATAGGGGGGTCTTATTTTCAGACATGTTTTTATTTGTTTAATGAAGCTTGTGAAAATCTATTAAAATTTATATTTTGCACACAAGCATATCTAGTACAGTTGTACCATCAAGAGAAGGCGGGTCAAGTGGAAACAGAAGAATGGGGTCGTTTCCAATATTTTAGAAGCATTTTTTTTTTCTGAAAGAGCATGCTTAAAAACATAGGATCTGACCATTTTTTAAATAATTTCTTTAAGTTTAATATTTTTAAAAAAATACTTAAATCGGTGCGCTTTCATTGTTTACACTTCTGTCGTGTGACATCACAAATGATGAAATGCCATTCAATGTTGCCATTCACAGAACAAATATTTAATTCGCTTCTTTACTCACGTGTATTGGCAACGATATGGTTGATAGCAAGCGTAGAGCGCAATTTTAATTCGCTGCTTGATTATCACAACGTGGAAACGTGGTAGGAAGATACGCCAAATTGCATTATTTGTGACGTCATCAAGACCACGCCTTGTAGTACTTTTGACTGAAGGAAACCACCCCATTCAGTTTGCTGCAGGAATGAGTGAGCGATAAATAATGAAAATAACTAGAAATGATAAACATTAATTCAATCACACACATTTTACCTTCTCAAAAATTCCAAAATAAACTTTCTCAACTGGAGTCAACTCTTACGTCACATACGCCAAGCTGTGATCGAACTTGAACTTTCAAATGTACCTCCTCCATTTTCAGTAAGTTACTCTTTCATTGTTTTTTAGTCCAATATCAAGAAGTTGATTGGACTTCCATTGTTTGCACCACTCGTTTCTACATACCACTTAGATTCTTTTTGTTCCTTGATTGAAATCGATCTCAATAGAGGTTTGAAGGTGTGGATTCAATATTGCTTAACTTGATTTTTACATTTTCAACACGTTAGTTTCGTCGTTTAAATCCTTTTATAAATCCCGATATGATTTAACCTGAAGTATTATTTAGAACTAGTGGTACCCGCACGGCTTTGCCCGGAATAGAAAAATTAAAAGGTCTTTTGGTTCGCCTGTATATTTACAAATAATGTATGGTGAATTTTCTCGCCAATAATTTCGTATCTCGCCAATTGGCTTGTGCTCATGTTACGGTTCCACGTTAGGATAATTTCGTAATTTTCTCGTCCATCTTATGATGATTTTGTTCTTAAAATTTGAATAGAAAAAGAACCACATCGAATTTTTGAAAAATCGCTTCGTGGTGCACAACCCCATGCTACAAACTAACTTTGTGCCAAATTTCATGAAAATCGGCCGAACGGTCTAGGCGCTATATGCGTCACAGAGATCCGGAAAGAGAGACTTTCTACTTTATTATTAGTAAAGAGTAAAGAAAACGTCGCAAATATTAAATTAGACATGTAAATCGGTATACGATATTGTAAAATGTGTGTGCAATAGGAAAATGGGCTAAATGAGCTTTGAACATTCGGATTTTATATATTTCTTTTTTTTAAATGAACTATTCTCGTATTATTTTACACTTTCAAAACTTTTAAATGTGTATTATCATTCCAGAATGTATTGTTTAATTTTCATATAAAAACTCTCCAAGACGTTATCAATGTGTTGAATATGTTTTCAGCATACGTTTTTCAGTTAAACATATTTTTAATGAACATTAAAAATGTATTTTAAAAAAAAAGGAAAAAAATAAACAACTTTATTTAAAGCACAATTATTTTCAAAGCAATGGGCTCAAAAAAATTTTCCCTCTGAAACAATCCTACTAACTTTCGGAGAAATACCAATTTAATTAGAAAGAGGAAGTTTTTTACATCAGTTTTTGCGTGAAATTTGTTGTTGCAAAAACATTCACGGATTTAAAAACGATACAAAATAATCAACTGTTCTTATTAAGTTATTTGTGTTATAGAACTTCATTTTTATGGTCATGAAAGAAAAAACTACTTTAATAACGTAAAGATAAATTTAAGAAACTTTTTATCATGCTTATGAAACTTTTAAAATAAATTAAATGAAGATGTAGTGAAACATATTAATATGGTGGGGTAAAAAGTTCCTTTGAGGTTAACTGAGTTAGAACAAAATTGTTTTTATTTTATTTTATTTATTTATTTCTTGAAAGGAACATATTTTGTGGCGAACAGTTTTTTTTTTTTGCCTCAGTATTTCTTTGCTCCTTTTTATTTTAGGAAAATCATTTCACTATTAAATTATTATTAGAATGAATAGACACAATAAGTGGCCACCTCATGCTCACAGTATTTTAAGCTCCTCTTTTGAATCAATAACTAAAACATTTAAAATTCGATCGCGCAAAATCTAAAGTCTTGGGAAAACGTCAAAGCTCTGATATTTACTATCATCAAATGAAATTGTTGCCTTTTGGAAAAATTAGATGGAAAATATTTCTTATTATTTTTGTCCTTATCAGATTTTCTACTCAGATCTATTCAGACAAGCGCTCAAAAATCAAAGCTTCTCTCTCAATTTATTTAAAAAAGTTGAAAGCGTTTTAACTCGGAGTTCGAAAATCTTTCTCCATTCATCTTATTAACGTTTAATTTTTTTGCCATGGTTACATCTTTTAGCTTCTTCACTTGTTTTTTCTTTCTAATTTTAATTTCTTAAAAGTAAATTATTTTATATTCTATGTTGAATAATAATGCCTTTTAGTTCAAGGCAATTCCATGTGAGACGTGGAATGACGTTTTTGATACAAAAAGCAAAAGTTTAAATGATTACAGTGAAATTATTTCCATTAAAACTGAAATTTGTTCTCTGCAGTTCATCATTAACACTTACAATATGAAAAACGAAGCAGACACAATATTTTTTATCCCTCCCTCCCAGCGTTTAGATAGATAAATTCGTAATAGAGAAGTAACTACAAGAAATTGTTACGATTGTAATAACTTTCATGCATTGGACTCAAATAATCGAAGTTTATGTGCTGTAAAAAATGAGTGTGACGGAAGAACGGGGAGGGAATGATTGTGACGAGGTTGACGAGGGAAACGAGCAGAGGGCGGAGCTCCTCTAGTTTTGTTACTGACATGCAAATGAATAAAATGCTCCTGCATGGCATGTACAGTAGACCCTCATTTTACGCGGATTTAGAAGTTAATATTTGGCGTTTTCACTTCGTTTTACGCGGATACGGCACTGCAAACGTAAAATTTACCCCTCTTTCAAAATCCAAACTTCTGTGATGGCAGTTAACAAGCAACGAACTGCATTTTGGCTCACGAATAACTGGAGCTTGGAATTTTTTCGAGAGCTCTTTCTCAGAAATGAAGTTATTAAGCTCACACAATTCAGAGCTCCCTGAACGAAGAGCTTTTAGAAGCGGCAAAAAAGGACGAAACCAACGAGGAGACCGATATCGATGACACACAACCAAAAACTTTTACGTTAAATGTTTTTAAACATTTCTTGGCAATGGCAAATGATTTTTCTGGTTCATTTTTGAAAGAAGATCCCACCATTGAAATGACGACAGTTATCCTGGCTGCGCTATAATGCCCTACAGAGAAAAATAATTCATGACTGCCAAAAGATTATAATAACATGATCCTTATTACAAACATATTTTATAAATATTTTCTTTATACACGTTGTGCATACGTATGTATCGAAACAATTACACATTAAACTTATTATTTATTTATCTATCATTAGAATGAAGTACTTTTTTTATCTGTGTAACATAACCCTTATTTTAACACTAGGGTAAAGGCGCCATATTTCGCCATAAGTTCACCGTATAAAGTTTTCGTGACCGCATCCGAAAAAAGATCAAAATATCACCATTGGCGACACCTAGTGTCAACCAGGGAAACTCGAGGGTAAGAAGTTGGGCACGAGGATGCAAAATGGCAACTTTACCCTACTATTTAGTCTTAATTTACGTGACATTTTCGTCGAACGTAACCACCTTGTAAAGTAAGGTCTACTGTATTTTGAAGAGAAACTGTTCGACAAGACTTGTAAAAATTTCGAGAATTTTCTTACCTTGCTTTCATTTCTGTATTTTTAGTGAGGATATTCTGAATTAGACATGTATAATGGTTGAAATTTTCATAATGAAAATGTCAATCTTTACTAATAATAAAGCTGAAAGTCTCTGTCTGGATGTCCGAAGGATGTCTGTAGGATGTCTGGATGTCTGGATCTCTGTGACGCGCATAGCGCCTAGACCGTTCGGCCGATTTTCATGAAATATGGCACAAAGTTAGCTTGTAGTAGGCGGTGTGCACCTCGAAGCGATTTTTCGAAAATTCGATGTGGTTCTTTTTCTATTCCAATTTTAAGAACAAAATTAGCATAAGATGGACGATTTAATTACGAAATTATCATAACGTGGAACCGTAACATGGGCCCAAGCCCAATGGCTAGAAAATTCACCATACATTATTTGTAAATATACAGGCGAACCATAAGACCTTTTAATATTCTCTTACGGGCAAAGCCGTGCGGGTACCACTAGATTAAAATTAACTTTAAATGATCTTCGGATTCAGCCAATTCAGACGTATTTCAAGCATTGAAAATCGGATTTACGCCCTAAAAATTTAATCGGTCAAACAATTGTTCACACTTTGTACTTTAAATAAAAAGTACCTGGACGACCGAGCCTCGCTCGGCTTTAAAAGAATTATTTTTTGTCAACTCGTGTTTTTTTAAGGTTTAATACTTTTCCAAATATACTTGAAAAGCCTCACGTTAACGAAATATTAAGCACTCGACCTTCTTATAACACTAAAGTACCAAACAAAGAAGATTCTGAATGTAATTAAATCAACATTTTGCTTTAAACTATCTGTTACATTTGTTTCCACTATACAATTTTCTTGTCAGTAATTAAAATATTTTGACATTGGAGCCAGTTTAGCTATGGTGAAATCGGTTTTTAACCGAATACTTCCTTTCATACTATGATGCGTTTCACTATTTCATTCCAATCGAGATTTTCTTTTTGAATAAGTACTTTTAGTGTAGTTGGTCACTTTACGCCAGAAAATGCTACATGCAGCATGATATCCATCAAAACTAATGATCCACAAACCATTCCAACAACAAAACATAAACAGTCTCAAGACATACGTTTCTTCGAAATAAAATTTAGATGCGTGATTTAAAAAACATGTTAAACTATTTGAAGTGTAAAAAGAAAATAAATAAATAAAATAAAATAGGACGTTCAAGCAATAGTTAAAAAAGAAAAAAGCCGTATATCGACTTACATAATGCTTTTGAATTTGTTTTCAACCAAGTGTGTTTAAAATTAGCCAAAGTGGCCAATATCAGCCAAGCCTGGCAACCCTAAGAAAGTTTAAAATTTTAAAGCGAGAAGAGACAAATTTTCATTGTTACGGTTGCAAATCGTCTGCCTGATGCGTCAATTCACAGTTTACTTCAAGGCTTAACTTAATTAGACTTTATATTAAAAAACTGTTTTTTTTTTTTTTGTAAAAAATCGCGTTTTTACAGAAAAAACACTGATGCAGATGAACTTAGAATGCAAAACTACAATTAAATCCAAAATTTCATCCAAATCGTTAGAGCCGTTTTCGAGATACGAAATATATACATACCCACAAGAATTGCTCGTTTAAAGATATAAGATATAGCATCGTAGAAAATGTGGGGAAAATAGCACTTTTAAAATATTACATTTGATTTTTTTTTTTTTAACATGTAACTCAAAATGTCAAGCATTCAACTTTCGTGTGAGATCAAATAGTGTGAGGGCTGTTAGAAAAGTATCTGACCTATTTTTTTTATTTTTTGGGGGAGAAAACCAGATGGATATGGATCACAGGGCTGTTGAGTCGGAGGGTAAATGACCAACTCCACAACTCCACTATACTTGACATCAGTAAAACCCGACTAACCAGCAATTGATGCTATTAACAGGCAAAAAAAAAAAAAAAAAAAAAAAAAACCAATGCATGCGCAATAAGGTCCAAAATCGGTTCATGCAAGCGCGCTTGATTCATAAACATCAGGTTTTCACACACACATACACAAAAAATAAATCGACAAAATCGAATCCTTTTCTTACAGTCCTCGTACATATCTCTTCTGCTATCTCCCATTTCATCTTCAGAAAGTTTATTTTTTAATATGAAATTAATCACAATTATGGTCTTTACAGTTCATGCTGTTCAATCCTCCAGAACGAATTTTTCTAAAAAATGTCAAGGAGTATTTTCAAGTCTTTAAAAAACGCCCAGCCTGAAGCAAGTATTGCTAAATCATTTATTCAATTGTAATATCAAAGTCTATATATTATGTTAAAGTATCTAAATTTTTTAGCAGTTTGTTATGAATATTCATGATTACTAAGTCAACTACTTAAACTGTACAATACTTGCGAAAAACTTCTCAAAAAAAAAAAAAAAAAAGGAAAAAAAGAAAACTATTTTTGAAAGAATTTTCTTTTGTTCTAAAGCATCTTTTATTCTAGTACAAATGGTTTCATAACAAAAACGCGCACTGTGTTAAATTCTTGAGGGAATCGAAGTGTGGTAAACTATACTATTACGCAATAAATATTTTAATTGCGCAAAAAAGGAGCAAGAGGGGAAAAGGAGACAATCCTTTCTCTACTTTTTTTTTGCGTAAAAAATTACTATCGTTTACAGAAATGATTTGAATGATTAAGAAGAAAAGCGAGAATATTAACTGCAATCCATCCCATTTCAGGGGAAATAATTTTCAAAGCAATTATTCACAAAATGTGTAATTTTGTCTTTGACCAATCAAGAAGATCGCTTATTGCTTTAACTCTCACCTCGAGTAGTCATAAAAAGACACTCACACACACACACACACACACACACACATATATATATATATATATATATATATATATATATATATATATATATATATATATATATATATATATATATATATATATTTATATATATATATATATATATATATATATATATATATATATATATATATATATATATATATATATATATATATATATATATATATATATATATATATATATATAAAAATCTTCTGTGCGGACGTTTGTCACCATAAGGCTTTTAAACGGCTGGACCGATTTTGATCAAATTTTTTGTGTGTAATTAAGTTGTGGCAAGCATGGTTTCGAAGCGCGATGGATCGAATCGGAAACGTCTTTCTTAATTAATTAATTCGAACTTAGAATAGTTTTTTTTTCTTAAATGATTAATATTTATTTTAACCTATTGTTGAGCGAGAACTGAAATAAATATTTAACCCGTTGGCAAAGGACAATAAGAAAGCCATCTCTGCTTTTTGTAATGAAATTCCCGACCGTGATATGTCAATTGAGAATAGATAAAACGTAGAGAGAGAGAGAGAGAGGCCTTCATATCTGGAAAGCAACGAATTTAGGTCCCGTAATATATTTTAAAGTAAAGTACTGGAAGGTTCACGCAAAACGTGTGTAGTTGAACCATGTGACCGTATCGGTGTTTTAGGTTGTCCTAACCAAATGATCAGAAAGTACCGTTAGCAACATTTCTTTCTCAGCTCAAATCCATCTGAGTTTTGGCACCAATGTCAAGAACACTTTAAGGATTATCAAACTAATCAATACGTTATTAAAGGAAAAGATGATGGAATTTAAAGACGAAACAAATTTTATTTTCGTCCAGATAAATTACAACAGGGTAGTTCTGTACACAAAAGATCAGTGCAGTTATAGTTACTTATATATAGTTACTTATATTCGTTTTCTTCTGTAACTGAAATAACTCAAAACATCAAAACACACCGCTTTGACGTGATTAAAAATCGAGCTTTTTTCTTACCCATAAAAGCAAAAGGGCAATAAATACGAAGGACAAAATAGCACTCTTTCAGAAACGAAAAAACAACATTTAAGCATATACAAATTTGAGGAATTTCCAAAATATGAATTTAAACTTCACTTGTTTAAAACGATTTACCTTTTTTTTTTTTTTTGAACGTATTCTAAAATCATCTCTATATTGCTAGTGAAGTACAAACTTTAAAAAAATGTAGCCGCCCGTAATCCCTTACTGCGATTTAAAATGTTACGAAATTTGCGGTAGTCGTTTTGGGATACCTTGGATAAGTCTCCCCCTCCCTACTTTGTAAAACTGTGTGTTGCTAATTTTATCGAAGAGATAGTGTCGCCAAATACCGAGATTCTTCTGGTGACCATGAAATGATGCTATCTGAAATGTTTCCGAAATAAGTAGTAAAGTTTGGCAATTGTGTTTGAAATTGGCGCAAACTTGTGCTGTTTATGGATTTGATTAATTTAGTTGGCGGATCATTTTACATCTTAACAAATGATATAAAGAAAGAAATATTAAAGAAATGGCGATATTTTGGTTACATGGGGAAAACCGAGAAACAGTATTCGCGTTGTTTTTAGCTTCAAAAACAGTGACAATTGAAAATATTACCACATGCCTTAGCTATTGAAATGATTCCGCAAAAAAAGTTTGGCGAGATTCCTGCTGGTCGATCAAGCACCCAGTCAGCACAAATAAATTAAAAAAAGTACCATTAAGTGCCTCAAAGTTGCGTAAAACTGGAAAATAATCAGCCAAATCCATGTATTATTTGCCTATTTTGTGCAAAAAAATCTTACTTTAAAATTTAACTTGAGAAAAGCCTTGAACAGTCAGACAAAAATCAAAGATAGTCAACAATACAACAATTGTCGCTATCGACAGGGAGTTGAGATGATACCCTAAATACTAGAGTGTGTTGCGGAAAGCCTTCGAACATGGAACTAAAAAGCTCATAACTCGTTTGTTATCCTACTTAGAAATTTGGAACAGGTGCCACCTTCAGCAGAAAAATCAGAGCTTTCGATGGACATATAATGCTATATGTGCAAGTAGTTTTTCATCCTCATATTAGAGAATTCATACGAAAAATTGGGTTTTATCGTCCTCCTAGGGGGGTTTTGCCACCCATAACGGGATGAAAAGTACCCTATGTGTTATTCTGATGCGTAAACTATATTATTGTAAAGTTTCATCAAAATCCATTCAGTAGTTTTTGCGTGAAAGAGTAACAAACATCCATCCATCCATTCATCCATACAAACTTCCGCATATATTGTAGTAGTAAGATTAAGTCTAGCAATGAAATAATTCGTTAAATTTATTAACAACACAACCTTTGTAATTTTTTGCATAGTTTTTGCAACAATTTAGGCGCAAAAATATTTTAACTTCGTAGTTACTATTACTTTTCATTGTTTTTGGCAACAGTTGAAGAACTACTACGTCACTTCCGTCACACAAAAAAGGTAGTGGAGCAGAATGGAGTAGTTTCTAATATTTTAAAAGTATTTTTTTTTTTCTAAAAGAGCATGCTTAAAAACATAGGTATAAAACAATGGTCGTATAGGATTTGGCCCTTTCAAAAATAATTTGACAAAGTGTATTATTTTTTAACAATTATTTTAATCGGGTGCGCAGATTCAATTTCATTTTTTACGCTTCTGCACATGGCCTTTCACTGATGTCATTAGCGCAGAGCTCAATATTTAATTCACTTCTTTTACTCACATGTATTGGCAACGATATGGTTAACAGCAAGCGTAGAGCGCAATATTTAATTCGCTTCTGAATTATCATAATCTGGAAACGCGGGTAGACAGCAAGCGTAAGCATTCAGCGCGCCTAAGTTCATCGCTTGTGACGTCATAAGGACACGTCCTATTTGAAAAATCGACATTTAAAAAAATTGATTAAAAATTAAACGTTTTGAAAATAAAAGTTTTTTCTTGCCCCATGTTTTTTTTTTCGCTCATTCTATCAACTTCAGTGACTAAAAGTAGTACTTTTTTTGACTGCTGGAAACAACCGCATTTCAAAGTCCTCAACAAGTTTCCCTTCAAAAAATCAGAAATCAATTAAATTACATTACAAGCCCCATTAAAATGTAAAACAACCCGCCAATTTCATTATTTATTGTTAAATCAATTAAATTATATTACAAGCCCCATTAAAATGTAAAATAACACGCCAATTTCATTATTTATTGTTAAATCAATTAATTAACATTACAAGCCCCTGTCAAATGTAAAATAACCCGCCAATTTCATTATTTTATTGTTAAATCAATTAAATTACATTGCAAGCCCCAGTAAAATGTAAAATAACCCGCCAATTTCATTATTTGTTGTTAAATCAATTAAATTACATTACAAGCCCCATTAAAATGTAAAACAACCCACCAATTTCATTATTTATTGTCAAATCATTTAAATTATATTACAAGCCCTATTAAAATGTAAAACAACCCGCCGATTTCATTATTTATTGTCAAATCAATTAAATTATATTACAAGCCCCATTAAAATGTAAAATAACCCGCAAATTTCATTATTTGTTGTTAAATCAATTAAATTACATTACAAGCCCCATTAAAAATGTAAAACAACCCACCAATTTCATTATTTATTGTCAAATCAATTAAATTATATTACAAGCCCCATTAAAATGTAAAATAACCTGCCAATTTCATTATTTGTTGTTAAATCAATTAAATTACATTACAAGCCCCATTAAAATGTAAAACAACCCGCCAATTTCATTATTTATTGTCAAATCAATTAAATTACATTACAAGCCACAGTAAAATGTAAAATAACCCACCGTTTTCATTATTTATTGTTAAATCAATTAAATTACATTACAAGCCCCATTAAAATGTAAAATAACCCACCGATTTCATTATTTATTGTTAAATCAATTAAATTACATTACAAGCCCCATTAAAATGTAAAATAACCCACCAATTTCATTATTTATTGTTAAATCAATTAAATTACATTACAAGTCCCATTAAAATGTAAAATAACCCGCCAATTTCATTATTTATTGTTAAATCAATTAAATTACATTACAAGCCCCATTAAAATGTAAAATAACCCACCAATTTCATTATTTATTGTTAAAATCAATTAAATTACATTACAAGTCCCATTAAAATGTAAAATAACCCGCCAATTTCATTATTTATTGTTAATCTCAACAAAAAGACCGCGTTACATTAAACAGTTCGTAATCATTCGTTGAAAATGGTGCTACTTCGTAGCATCTAAATCAGTAGTTCCCAACCTGGGGGCAATCGCACCCAAAGGGGCGATTCAGCTCCTAAAGCGGGCGATAAATTAATGAGCGGCGATAGGATGGTGATGAGTTATTGAAAGGTGAAATAAAAAAAATAACAATAAATCAGCGACTATATTGAAAACACATACGAAACCGATTGTTCTGAGTTCAGACAAGAAATCACAAGTTAAGAAGATACAAATTAAAATTTAGAGTCTTCCTCTTCATATCCCTTTTGAACTTTTTTTTTTAATTTGAAGTGTCTGTTTTTTATTCCTCCAGATTCCAATTTAAAAAAGAAAATAATTTTATAAAAAGCGTATTTCCGTTCTTGAAAAGTATGTCACTATTTCCCTTTAAATATCCGTTATTTTGTAAAAGAAACAAAAATAGTTTTATTAGTATTTTAAGCCTTCTTCAATAGTGCAATATTAATATTAAACAAAGATAAACAATCTAAAATTTAAAAACAAAATGAATGTTTTCAGCAAAATAAAGCTCACAATTACCAAAAACTATAGGGGGCGCTGCAGTTACTGCCTAATGGCGGCTGAAAGAGGTAAAACAAACATATGCCCTGTCGTATAAGATGCTTCTAAGGCTCAATGAATGACAGTATTTTTTCTTCGTGTGTAAGAGTTTTTTGTTTTTGATTTTTTCGGAAATAAATTTTTCGTGCCTTGTGGATATTTTGGTCTATGTAGGAAGAGATGAGAAGTCAAAGAAATCCGACTAAACGTTTGAAATTGGTACAACCGCATAGTGAGTTATTCCCAATCAGCCGTTTCCACGATGGCGGTGTGAATTCGATATTCGTCAGTTCTGGATGGAGTTCGAACTACATTTTCATTAAGCACTGTTTTTTCCGAACAGTCAGGGGTGTCCACAGGGGGAGGGGGGAAATGGCACAAGTTGTGCCATCAAAATTTTTGAGGGAATTTTTAAATTTATTTATTCAAATTTTTTATTGATTTATTTTTAATTTAATATATTTTATTTTATTTTATTCTGTTTATATATATATTTTATTTCATTTATTTATTTAGTTTGTGTGTTATTGGTGTAGCACAGAACTTTCTAATAAAATAATAATAATAATTATTATAAATAAATAAATAAATAATAATAAAAAAACAGATGTAAAGAATAAAAAAAGGGGAAAAGGGTTGAGATTTTTTTTTTTTTGGGGGGGGGGACTTGCGCCATTGAACTTGGGGCGAAGGGATGGACAACCCTGCGAACAGTAATAACTTTTATGTCCAACTTGGTGATATTTTCGGCCTTTTAAAACACTTTTATCACCTTGTGCATAGACGTAGCCATAAGACTGACAATCATATTTAATACTAGATAATTTTAAAGAAATAATAAAATTTCAAAGTACCGTTATAAAAAAATGAACTTAAAAGTATAAAATAATTTCTTTAAGCTTCTTGTAGATTTAAAGCCCTATACAGTTTCAGAATTTTTTACAGGTTGTCTGGAAAATTAGTGGTTGTAAGTTTTTAATAGCTATTAAAATACTTTTGGGCTTTGAAATTAAATATACAGGGCGCGCGCAACAGACAATGGGGTGGCTTCCTCCAGTCAAAAGTACTACTTTCAGTCATTGAAATGGATAGAAAGAGCAAAAACAATTACATGGACCCAGAAAATACTTTGATTTTCCCAACAGTTTTTGTTTAATTAATTTTTTTAAATCTCCGATTTTTCAAACTAGGCGTGGTCTTTATGACGTCACAAACGATGCACTTTGGCGCATCTTTCTACTACGTTTTCACATTATGATAATCAAGCAGCGAATTAAAATTGCGCTCGACGCTTGCTATCAACCATATCGTTGCCAATACACGTGAGTAAAGATGCGAATTAAATATTTTATTCTGTGAATGGCAACATTGAATGGCATTTCATCATTTGTGATGTCATCGGCAGAAGCATAAACAATAAAAGCTCACCGATTTAAGTAATTTTTTAAAAATATTAAACTTAAATAATTATTTAAAAAATGGTCAGATCCTATGTTTTTAAGCATGCTCTTTCAAAAAAAAAAAATGCTTCTAAAATTTTGGAAACGACCCCATTCTTAACGTTCTTTCTGGATTTTTCAATTCGCGACTCCAGAGCTCGAATACGCTACCTTGCGGTGATTAATAATACTGAAGAAAAAGGTAAAACATTCCATTCCACGTGTTTTCTTTTGGGGTAAATTACAGGCTTCAGACAGTTTGTAGTGTAATGTAATTTCAAAAGGAGAGAAAAGAAAGCTTCCCACAAACACGATGAAAAATTACTGTCCTTCACTAAGCGTCAATGCAAGTTATAAGATACGGCATTTGTTTTTACCTTTTTCATCCGCCATTAGACAGTATAGCGCCCCCTATCGTTTATTAGAGTTGCAAATCCGTTCTGCGATAAATATTTTCAAGAGTATTTTACTTGCATAACTGTCCATTTCAGTTAGATACTGAAGTAACAAGGTTATTTCAATCAATTATGTGGAATTAGGTTAAGGAAAAGCAGTAATTTTTCAGCATGGCCCTGTCCATCCAATGTTATTAAGTCCGCTTAGCTTTTTTCCATGTAAATGAAAAACTAATATTTATTCAAATTCACTCAGAACAAGATAAATAAAATGTAATTTCAGAATTTTTTAGCAGATATTTTTGATGTTACGCTGTTGCGAATGACGATTCCAAATGATGAATTACGCAAGGAACCCGTGGAATGCAATGTTTCACCTTTTTCTAGAATTTTCTAGATCACAGCAAGGTAGCGTATTCGAGATCTAGAGTTGCGAATTAGTATTTTCTACGCTACGGCTTGCGGTTGTTTTACCGTTTCCATCCGCCACTAGACGGTGGCTGCAGTGCCCCCTATAGTTTATTTTAGTTGTAAAGAAAGTATTTTAAAAGTTTTTTTTTTTTTTTTGCAGACGATAAAAATGGAATCGCGAAATTACTAATTTATTTTCCCATCTCCGATTTGACATTATAAAAGCATTCCACAAAAATTGATGCAAAATTTTGTTTCAAACACCGTTGGTTTTAAATATGGAAGCTTCGGTAAGTATGTTCCAAAAATATGTCAACATTAAAAGCATTCAACTTCATATTTAAGTTACAGTATTTCTAGGTATTTTGTATCATTTTTTGGTTTAGAGATGAATATCTCTTTACAATTCAATAAAATAAAAATAGCTGTGGTTACTCTATTCCTGTTTAATTACTACTTCTTTTTATTACTACTATATTACTACTTGCTAAAACGGTACCAAAATTAATATACAGTGGCTCTCAAAAGTGTTCGTACACTTTACATTTTTTTTTCACATCATTCCTATGTCATTCTAAATAAAATCCTTTAGTTTTTTCAAAAGATTGACTGATCTTCTTTTTGAAATGGGTTAAAAAACGAAGAGACAGAGAAATAACACGCCATAAAAGTCATCGCACTCAAATATTTTCGAATAAATTCATGATTAAAATTATCATATGTTTTTTTTTTTATTATTATTTTTGCACTGTGACCCTTAAGAGTCATTTGGCTTTAATTTTTTTTCTTTATTTATTCCTTAATATTGTGCTTATTACTTTAAAATGGCTGGTATTCATAAAAAAACCACAAACACCATTCGAAATTT